>NC_034202.2:5023241-5323241 GCF_002021735.2 Oncorhynchus kisutch
TTTGGCAAATCTGACCATAATTCTATTCTCTTGATTCCTGCTTACAAGCAAAAATTAAAGCAGGAAGTACCAGTGACCTGCTCAATACGGAATTGGTCAGATGACGCGGATGCAACGGTACAGGATTGTTTTGCTAGCACAGACTGGAATATGTTCCGGGATTCTTCCAATGGCATTGAGGAGTATACCACCTCAGTCATCGGCTTCATCAATAAGTGCATTGACGAAATCATCCCCACAGTGACAGTACGTACATATCCCAACCAGAAGCCATGGATTACAGGCAACACCTGCATCGAGCTAAAGGCTAGAGCTGCCGCTTTCAAGGAGCGGGACACTAATCCGGATGCTTATAAGAAATCCCACTATGCCCTCAGACAAACCATCAAACAAGCAAAGCATCAAAACAGGATTAAGATTGAATCCTACTACACCGGCTATAATGTTAGTCGGATGTGGCAGGGCTTGAAAACTATTACGGACAACAAAGGGAAACACAGACGCTAGCTGCCCAGTGACCCGAGCCTACCAGACGAGGCGAGCAACACTGAAGCATGCACGGGAGCTCCAGCTGTTTTGGATGACTGTGTGATAACGCTCTCGGTAGCCAATGTGAGCAAGACCTTTAAACAGGTCAACACTCACAAAGCTGCAAGGTCAGATGGATTACCAGGATGTATACTCAAAGCATGCGCTGACCAACTGGCAAGTGTCTTCACTGACTTTTTCAACCTCTCCCTGACCGAGTCTGTAATACCTACATGTTTCAAGTGGACCAGTATAGTGCCTGTACCAAAGGAATCGAAGGTAACCTGCCTAAATGATTACCGCCCTGTAGCACTCACATCGGTAGCCTTGAAGTGCTTTGAAAGGCTGGTCATGACTCACATCAACAGCATCCTCCCGGATACCCAAGACCCACTCCAAGTTGCACACCGCCACAACAGATACAAATCTCAATCGCACTCCACACTGCCCTTTCCCACCTAGACAAAAGGAACACCTACAGTTGAAGTCAGAAGTTTACATACACTTAGGTTGGAGTCATTAAAATGTGTTTTTCAACCACTCCACACATTTCTTGTGAACAAACTATAGTTTTGGCAAGTCGGTTAGGACATCTACTTTGTGCATGACACTTTTACTTTGTGCATGACACAAGTCATTTTTCCAAAAATAGTTTACAGACAGATTATTTCACTTATAATTCACTGTATCACAATTCCAGTGGGTCAGAACCACGCAGCCATCATACCGCTCAGGAAGGAGACACATTCTGTCTCCTAGAGGTGAACTTACTTTGATGCGAAAAGTGCAAATCAATCACAGAACAGCAGCAAAGGACCTTGTGAAGATGCTGTAAGAAACAGGTCCAAAAGTATCTACAGTGCCTTGCGAAAGTATTCGGCCCCCTTGAACTTTGCGACCTTTTGCCACATTTCAGGCTTAAAACATAAAGATATAAAACTGTATTTTTTTGTGAAGAATCAACAACAAGTGGGACACAATCATGAAGTGGAACGACATTTATTGGATATTTAAAACTTTTTTAACAAATCAAAAACTGAAAAATTGGGCGTGCAAAATTATTCAGCCCCCTTAAGTTAATACTTTGTAGCGCCACCTTTTGCTGCGATTACAGCTGTAAGTCGCTTGGGGTATATCTCTATCAGTTTTGCACATCGAGAGACTGACATTTTTCCCATTCCTCCTTGCAAAACAGCTCGAGCTCAGTGAGGTTGGATGGAGAGCATTTGTGAACAGCAGTTTTCAGTTCTTTCCACAGATTCTCGATTGGATTCAGGTCTGGACTTTGACTTGGCCATTCTAACACCTGGATATGTTTATTTTTGAACCATTCCATTGTAGATTTTGCTTTATGTTTTGGATCATTGTCTTGTTGGAAGACAAATCTCCGTCCCAGTCTCAGGTCTTTTGCAGACTCAGAATCAGGTTTTCTTCCAGAATGGTCCTGTATTTGGCTCCATCCATCTTCCCATCAATTTTAACCATCTTCCCTGTCCCTGCTGAAGAAAAGCAGGCCCAAACCATGATGCTGCCACAACCATGTTTGACAGTGGGGATGTTGTGTTCAGGGTGATGAGCTGTGTTGCTTTTACGCCAAACATAAAGTTTTGCATTGTTGCCAAAAAGTTCAATTTTGGTTTCATCTGACCAGAGCACCTTCTTCCACATGTTTGGTGTGTCTCCCAGGTGGCTTGTGGCAAACTTTAAACGGCACTTTTTATGGATATCTTTAGGAAATGGCTTTCTTCTTGCCACTCTTCCATAAAGGCCAGATTTGTGCAATATACGACTGATTGTTGTCCTATGGACAGAGTCTCCCACCTCAGCTGTAGATCTCTGCAGTTCATCCAGAGTGATCATGGGCCTCTTGGCTGCATCTCTGATCAGTCTTCTCCTTGTATGAGCTGAAAGTTTAGAGGGACGGCCAGGTCTTGGTAGATTTGCAGTGGTCTGATACTCCTTCCATTTCAATATTATCGCTTGCACAGTGCTCCTTGGGATGTTTAAAGCTTGGGAAATCTTTTTGTATCCAAATCTGGCTTTAAACTTCTTCACAACAGTATATCGGACCTGCCTGGTGTGTTCCTTGTTCTTCATGATGCTCTCTGCACTTTTAACGGACCTCTGAGACTATCACAGTGCAGGTGCATTTATACGGAGACTTGATTACACACAGGTGGATTGTATTTATCATCATTAGTCATTCAGGTCAACATTGGATCATTCAGAGATCCTCACTGAACTTCTGGAGAGAGTTTGCTGCACTGAAAGTAAAGGGGCTGAATAATTTTGCACGCCCAATTTTTCAGTTTTTATATTGTTAAAAAAGTTTGAAATATCCAATAAATGTCGTTCCACTTCATGATTGTGTCCCACTTGTTGTTGATTCTTCACAAAATAATACAGTATTATATCTTTATGTTTGAAGCCTGAAATGTGGCAAAAGGTCGCAAAGTTCAAGGGGGCCGAATACTTTCGCAAGGCACTGTATATCCACAGTAAAACGAGTCCTATATCGACATAACCTGAAAGGCCACTCAGCAAGGTAGAAGCCACTGCTCCAAAACTGTCATGAAAAAGCCAGACTACAGTTTTGTTAAGGGAATTTCTATCAATAATGCTAATTATGTATACATTTCAATCAGGACTGACTAATCAGAATACTATTATGTTACTGTATATGTATACATTTTCTTTCTTAATCCTAGTACTGAATATAATGTGTGTACCTATAATCAAGAATTAGAACAATGACTGTCTGTTCCTTGGTAGAAATGAATGAACTATATTTTCAGACTGGCTAGAATGCTTATCTACACAAGAAGACCTTGGCTCGGTCATAAATTATATTAAATTGGTAGGGAGACGATGTGGGAAGGCTTGAGATACTGCCTTTGTACCAGGGTGGGAGAAGAGACGGGTTGGTACTGGAAATAATGACGTAATTATCAGTTTATAACATGTGGTAAACTGTATCGTGTTCAGTTCTCTTGTGAATAAACTCTGCTGTTTGACTTTAAGACTGGGCTCTGTCCATTATTATAAAATAAGGGTCTTACAAATCCTTATGAATTGACAGAGTGTTTAATTTTAATTGGGTATTAAAACATAGAGCAATTTAATTCCTGCAACAAGTTTGCAACTACACATGAAGGCAAAGATCGTACTTTTTGGAGAAATGTCCTCTGGTCTGATGAAACAAAAATATAACTGTTTGGCCATAATGACCATCATTATGTTTGGATTAAAAAGGGGGAGGCTTGCAAGCTGAAGAACACCATCCCTACCGTGAAGCACGGGGGACGCAGCATCATGTTGAGGGGGTGCTTTGCTGCAGGAGGGACTGGTGCACTTCGCAAAATAGATGGCTTCATGAGGTAGGAAAATTCAGTGTAAATATGGAAGCAACATCTCAAGACATAAGTCAGGAAGTTAAAGCTTGGTCGCAAATGGGTCTTCCAAATGGACAATGACCCCAAGCATACTTCCAAAATTGTGGCAAAATTGCTTAAGGACAACAAAGTCAAGGTATTGGAGTGGCCATCACAAAGCCCTCACCTCCTTCCTATCAACAATTTGTGGGCAGAACTGAAAAAGCGTCCTCTTCCGGCTTCTTCACCTGCGGGATCATTTGAGACCAGCCACCCAGACAGCTGATGAAATTGAGGAGTATTTCTGTCTGTAAGAGGAACCAATTAAATCCATTACTGACTATCAAATTATAATAGTAGTGATTGATAGTAGACTAAAACTATCTTGATATACTGGACTCATGTCATGATGGATCTCCTCATACTCTTTCCTTTCCATCTTGCTCCAGAGTGATTGATGATTGGGACATCAGGCTGCCTGCAGCCACACATTAATTGACATTTTTTATTAAATTAAACAATCCAAAAAAACAAACTGTTCATAATCCAGTTGAAAATAAGATTATTTTAGAGCAAAGTGACTTGTATTAAGATGTTTAACATTGTGTTAACACCATTTCACAATAATGTTTACTGAAAAAAACACTTCTTAACCATTCAGTATCAATCACTTCTATAGTTTAGATGAAATAATTAAGGGGGAAATACAGAGAACAAAGTAAAGTGATTTTACCAGTTGTCATTATGGAGACACCTATTGGATAAATGTGGCAACTCCTCTCTTGCTGTGAAGAAAACAAACAGTTTTCAGGCCTTGTGGGTGAGTTTCCATTGGGTTCAAAAATGTTGCTAGACCTGGCAACCCTGCCCCTAACAGACACACTCCCTGGTCCATGTAAAACTGACCTTAGATCAATGTTTAGGGAAAACTCTTCCCCCTTTCACACTCCCTGATCCATCTGTGTCCAAGCAAGACCTGCTACCATAGTGACACCATTATCACTGCTGAGTTGCTTAAGACAAAGAAAAGGAGAGCCGGACACTCTAGGAGCTCAGATTAAATAATTTAATAACAAAGTTTAGACTGTCAAGCTGTCTTCATCAGCTTGACAAAAAAAAATTTTCCCTTGACTTTCTTTAGCCAATGTTAGTAATATCGGCTGTATGATTAAAAAAGGTTTGATTTTCATTGGCATGTACAGGTCTAGGATCTTAATCCTAACAGCAAAATAATACTGCAGCTACAGGATTTGAACGTTTAGTCCATAATGTTGCTTGATCGGTGGTTAGGCTATTAGCTGGCCAACAGTAGGCTACATAAAAAGTGCAATACTGTTAATTTAACCGTGTGTTAGTGTGGATTTTCAGTGAATTTATGTCAATCACAAAGCTAATCTTTATTTTCTGTGGTTCAGAAAAATTCTCAGCAACAAAATAGTGATCAAATTATGATCCAACATCTGTAGCAATGAAAATCATAGTGACCTTTGTTTTTCTGAGAGCTCAATCATGAATACTGCAGTGTGTCCTTGCAATAATTTCCCTCTGTAACTGGCTGTGTAATAATGTGAAGACAAAAGGTCAAGGCAGATATATCTCCCTCTTGCTGTGTGTGTGTGTGTGTGTGTACTGTACTGTAGACTTACTTGTTGTTCATGTGGATTTGTTCTGTGTTTCATTGCACTGCATGCATTGTATGTTGTGCATCATAGGTGTTCCTTATTGATTATTTTGTAAGAGCTGCGAGTGAGTGCATGTGTATGTTATGTGTATGTTATGTGTGTGTGAGAGAGTGTGTGAGATGGAGTGAAGCTTAAGAACTGTTGCCCTGATTAATGTGTATTAGAGTTAGTGGCTATTGAGTGCTGCATCACAGCCCATATGACAAACACACACACACTGATTAATTCGCAACATTCAACATACTTTTTCTACTTGCAATACAAAAGTCCCCAATGTGATCCAACATCCATGAAATTACTATCCAACAAAGCGCCTATTTAATGATTGTAGAATTACTCTTCAATTCATAATGCACGTACATTGACAATGGACTTCATGAGTGGATAAATGAAGAAAGAGTTTATTTTAAAAATGTCATACCCACCAATTTTTCACATTTGTGTTTCTTCTTTAGAAATGATTGCTTATGGGTACTTTTATACAGAGGCACAACTTTGGTTTTAGAAGTGGGGGGGGGGGGACATAATCATTATTATTTAAAAAATGATCCAGTCAGATAAACATTCCAAACAGCCTACCCAACTGCTCGGAGGCGTCCGCATGGTCCTGAAGCACACTTGTATATTTTACTGTGATTTGTGGTTGTCTCCTCTAGTTTAAGATGAATGCACTTACTGTATGTCGCTCTGGATAAGAGCATCTGCTAAATGACTAAAATGTCAAATTTAAATGTTTAAATACAGATGATATATTACTATATACAATTTGTATATATATATATATATTTGGGATTTGTTACATTTGACCATGTAAAACCTAGCAGCATAGCTTATCACTCTGCGAGGTGAGGCAGATATAAAGCATTTAGCAAAACAAATGATTATCTGTCTCGGAAACCATCAAGTGATGGATTTTAAACAAAATAAAGTACATGCCTTTCATTTTCAGGACACAACCCCATGCCAGGATTAGATAGTGAAAAAACACACCAAGCCCTTTTATAATTGTATTAATTCACCAACGGGGCGGCAGCATAGCCTAGTGGTTAGAGCGTTGGACTAGTAACTGGAAGGCTGCAAGTTCAAACCCCCAAGCTGACAAGGTACAAATCTGTCATTCTGCCCCTGAACAGGCAGTTAACCCACTGCTCCTAGGCCGTCATTGAAAATAAGAATTTGTTCTTAACTGACTTGCCTAGTTAAATAAGGCTAAAAAAACATTGTTGAATTTCATTGTGATCTCAGTCACATGTCAACTTTACAGTACAATGGAAGATGAGTGAATGGTTTTGATATTCTATCAAGCATGTAATATTGTGATGACTCCATTGTGTACAAGAATGAAAATGACCAATTATGTAATTTCACAGAAGCCGCAAACACACATACATGCATGAACACGCACCCACGCACAAGCACGCACACACACAAACATAGCTGTAGCTCCCCTAACTGTGCAAGTTTTACTTCTAAAAGGTGCAAAGAATTTTTACACTGACATTCAATCATTCCTAACATTCCTAGCATTTCAATAAGATTTTCCTCCCCAATAGATAGAAAGCTGAAAAAATGCACCTCCCTGTCAAATCAAATCAAACCTTCCGGTTCGAGAGGAGGCCATTGCAAGTCATCAAGACCTATTGTTGAAGGAATTTAATTCCTCTGTTTTAATTACCAATTAAAATGAAACACTCTGTCAATTCATAAGAATTTGTAAGACCCTTATTTTATAGGAATGGACAGAGCCCTGGTCTTAAAGTCAAGTAACAGCCTTTATTCAAGAGAGTACTGAGTACACACACATTTTACCACAGGTTATAAACTGAAAATGACGTCAGCGTTTTCTAAATGTTCCGTCTCTTCTTGACACTGGTAGAAAGGCTCTATAGCTCTCAAGCTAAGCATTCTAGACAGTCTGGAGATATAGTTCATTCATTTGTACCAAGGAACAGACAGTCATTGTTCTAAACTCTTGACCACATTCACACACACGTTATCTTCAGTACTGGGATCAAGAAAGAAAACTCATACATATACAGTAACATAATAGTATTCTGATTAGTACATATACAGTAACATAATAGTATTCTGATTAGTACATCCGGATTGAAATGTATACATAATTAGTCATTATAGATAAAAATTCCCTTAACACCTATCAAGACCTAGTCAATGGGACTATTGACAGAACTGTGGAGAGATCTCCAGTCCAATAATTATACTAAAAGGCATGTGGAGTGTTGTCTTTCATTGATCCTACTGAGAAAGACTATGCATTCGAATAAACCTTTGTTGAATCGTATGAATGGTAGTTCTTGGTACCTTGTGTATTGATCTTGGCACTTTCATTCAAAATTAACACCAGGGGGTGGGGGGTTAAAATTGTAATTCCATGGATCATATTGCTATTTGATATAGAATTTTAGGACCCCTATAAGTGTAAAAACAAGTATTTGATTTAACATTGAATTTGGCCTTACTGCTATTAGACCATAGAAATGCATTGAATAACATATTCATACATGGCAAAACATAGTCACATTTAAAAAAAATTGAAGCGTCTTCATGAAAATCTCAGCTTTTGTTGTTTGGGTCATATTATTGTAGCCCAAACAGTTTGAAGGCTACAGACAGAATGTCACGAGTCCGACCGAGGGTGGTTCCCCTTCCCGGGCGGGTGGCGCTCGGCGGTCGTCGTCACCGGCCTATTAGCTGCCACTGATTGTCTTTCCTCCCCCTCCTTGTATGTTTAGTGGTAGCACCTGTTTATGTTTAATTAGTTTGTCTTTATTAGACAGCCGGCCCGCCTGGTTGTTGTGTGGGATTATTTCAGTGTAACCTGTTGTAGAGGTACGTGTTAGTGCCTGGTCGTGATTTTTTCCGTTGTACATTTTGATTCCCTGTGTTTGGGAACGTAACTATTGTGAGCACCCTGTGGTGCGTTGGTGCTATTAAAGACACACAGCATTGAACTCTCTGTCTCCTGCATTTGACTCCACACCCACGACACCCGGAGCATTACAGAATCCCGCACCACCAAATTGAATGGAGTCAGCAGGAGCAGCAGCCAACCCTCTCCCAGCGATGGAGGAACGGGTTCTCCACCACACCACCGTCCTCCATCGGATCAGATCCGCGATGGATCAATTGATGGAGAGAATGGACCGATGGGAGAGGAGTGGTCTCCTCTCTCCACCTTCGGCACCCACGGTTCCGGACTCCCCATCTCCCGACTCCAGCACCCTCCGTCTGACGCTACCGAGGGCTTATGATGGAGCAGCGGCGGATTGCCAGGGGTTTCTGCTTCAGCTGGAGCTATACCTGGCCACCATCAGACCCACTCCCTCAGGAGCAGAGAGGGTGAGTGTCCTCATCTCCTGCCTCACGGGTCGTGCTCTGGAGTGGGCGAACGCAGTCTGGAATGTCCCAGACTCAGCGCGGGAGCACTACCCAGAGTTTTCCCGCCGCTTCCGTGCCGTGTTTGATCACCCTCTAGACGGCCGAGCGGTGGGAGAACGACTATTTCATCTCAGGCAGGAGAGGAGGAGCACCCAGGATTACGCGCTGGAGTTCCGGACCTTGGCAGCCGGATCTGGGTGGAACGACAGGGCCCTTATGGACCACTACAGGTGCAGCCTCCGAGAGGATGTCCGCCGGGAGTTAGCGTGTCGGGACACCACTCTGCCACTGGATCAGCTGATTGACATGTCCATTCGACTGGATAATCTGCTGGCTGCCGTGGGCGTTCAGAGAGGGTCCTGTGCGTTCCACCACCCAGCCCCTCCGCTCCCATTCCGATGGAGTCAGGAGGGGCTGCGCCGAGGGGTACCGGAGGAGGAGGCCTTCCCTGCACCAACTGTTGTCGGAGAGGACACACGTCTGATCGGTGCTGGGGGGGGTCCGTCTGGGAGTAGAGATGGCAGGCGGAACGCTTCTCGGTCACCCCAGGTGAGTCAGCATCAAACTCACCCAGAACCCCCAGTTGGCCACATGTTTGTCTTAACTTTTTTCCTTCACTTTTTTCCCTCTTCCCAGCATAGGGCGCTAGTCGATTCAGGCGCAGCTGGGAACTTTATGGATCGCGGACTCGCTCTTAAATTAGGGGTTCCGCTGGTGCCGATAGATTCTCCTTTCCCCGTGCACTCCCTAGATAGCCGGCCATTAGGGTCAGGGATGGTCAGGGAGACCACGGTCCCACTGGACATGGTGACGCAGGGGAATCATAGGGAGGGTATCAGTTTCTTTATTATGGATTCGCCTGCGTTTCCAGTGGTGCTGGGGACTCCCTGGTTGGCCCGGCACAATCCTAACATTTCGTGGAGACAGGGGGTTCTCCAGGGGTGGTCAGAGGAGTGTTCTGGAAGGTGTTTGGGAGTTTCCATCGGTGCCACGTCGGTGGAGAGTCTAGACCAGGGTTCCACGGTGTGCATTCCCCCCGAGTATGCCAATTTGGCAATCGCTTTCAGTAAAGTGAAAGCAACTAAATTACCACCTTATCGACCGGGAAGGGATTGTACGATAGATCTCCAGGTAGACGCTGCGCTTCCCAAGAGTCACGTGTACCCGCTGTCCCAGGAGGAGACGTTGGCAATGGAGACATATGTCACGGAGTCGCTGGGACAGGGGTACATTCAGCCCTCCATTTCACCCGTCTCCTCGAGTTTCTTTTTTGTGAGGAAAAAGGAGGTTTGCGTCCGTGTATCGATTATAGAGGTCTAAACGCCATTACAGTGGGGTATAGTTACCCTCTACCTCTCATCGCTACGGCGGTGGAATCGTTCCACGGAGCGCAGTTCTTCACAAAACTGGATCTCAGGAGCGCGTATAGTCTGGTGCGTATTCGGAAGGGAGACGAGTGGAAAACTGCATTTAGTACCACATCAGGCCACTATGAGTACCTCGTCATGCCGTATGGGTTAAAAAAAATGCTCCAGACGTTTTTCAAACCTTTGTAGACGAGATTCTCAGGGACCTGTGCGGGCAGGGAGTGGTTGTTTATATCGATGACATTCTGATCTACTCGGCCACTCACACCGCACATGTGTCTCTGGTGCGCAAGGTGCTTGGTAGACTGCTGGAGCATGACCTATACGTCAAGGCTGAGAAATGCGTGTTCTCTAAACGAGCCGTCTCTTTTCTGGGATATCGCATTTCCACCTCGGGGGTAGTGATGGAGGGCGACCGCATTAGGGCCCTGCGTAATTGGCCGACTCCGACCACGGTAAAGGAGGTGCAGCGGTTTTTGGGTTTTGCCAACTACTACCAGAGGTTTATCCGGGGTTTTGGCCAGATAGCGGCTCCCATCACCTCACTGCTGAAGGGGGGCCCGGTGCGGTTGCAGTGGTCAGCAGAGGCGGACGAAGCATTCAACAAGTTGAAGGCGCTGTTCACTGATGCGCCCGTGTTGGCGCATCCGGACCCCTCTCTAGCATTCGTAGTGGAGGTGGACGCTTCCGAGGCTGGGGTGGGTGCCGTGCTATCACAGCGCTCGGGTACGCCACCAAAACTCCGCCCCTGCGCTTTCTTCTCAAGGAAGCTCAGCCCAGCGGAGCGTAACTCTGATGTGGGGGACCGGGAGTTGCTAGCGGTGGTTAGAGCTCTGAAGGTGTGGAGACACTGGCTTGAGGGGGCTAAGCACCCCTTTCTCATCTGGACTGACCACCAGAATCTGGAGTATATTCGGGCAGCTAGGAGACTTAACCCACGTCAGGCAAGGTGGGCCATATTCTTCACCCGGTTCCGGTTTACTTTGTCTTATAGACCGGGCTCCCAGAACGTAAAGGCTGACGCACTGTCCCGCCTTTACGACATGGTGGATGGGTCCACCGAACCTACTCCTATCCTTCCCGCCTCAAAGCTGGTAGCACCAGTGGTATGGGAGGTGGACTCGGACATCGAGCGGGCGTTACGGGCTGAACCCGCGCCTCCTCAGTGTCCAGCAGGGCGAAGGTACGTGCCGCTTGGTGTTCAGGACAAACTGATTCGGTGGGCTCATGTCCTACCCTCCTCGGGTCACCCTGGGGTGACGAGGACAGTGGGGAGCCTTAACGAGAGGTATTGGTGGCCTACGTTGGCTAAGGACGTTAAGGGTTATGTCTCCTCCTGTTCAGTGTGCGCTCAGAGTAAACTTCCTAGACGGAAGTTACAACCCCTCCCCGTTCCCCCGTGGGGGACATCTTGGATCCATCCATGTTGAGGGATTTCCATCGCTTCCATCCGGATCGCCCTGCACCTCGTCCTCCGGGGCGACCTCGAGGCCGGTGTCGGCGCGCTGCGGAAGCCGCGCGTCAGGGGGGGGGGGGGTACTGTCACGAGTCCGACCGAGGGTGGTTCCCCTTCCCGGGCGGGTGGCGCTCGGCGTTCATCGTCACCGGCCTATTAGCTGCCACTGATTGTCTTTCCTCCCCCTCCTTGTATGTTTAGTAGTAGCACCTGTTTATGTTTAATTAGTTTGTCTTTATTAGACAGCCGGCCCGCCTGGTTGTTGTGCGGGATTATTTCAGTGTAACCTTCGGCTCTGTTGTAGAGGTACGTGTTAGTGCCTGGTCGTGATTTTTTCCGTTGTACATTTTGATTCCCTGTGTTTGGGAACGTAACTATTGTGAGCACCCTGTGGTGCGTTGGTGCTATTAAAGACGCACAGCATTGAACTCTCTGTCTCCTGCATTTGACTCCACACCCACGACACCCGGAGCATTACACAGAAGTTGGCAGACCAGCTGTCTCGACTTCTGACGAAACCGCTGGTCTGTGATCTTGTGTGGGTTGTAGAGAAAAACAGCTCTGCCACCTTGTAACGGTTTTGACTTGAGGTTATTATTTATACGGGTGCCAGGTAGGTTGTGCCTACCAGAGAAAGCATTGGTTTTTCCTTTTGGTTTGGGAGGGAATGAGTCCCATCTGGTCCATCAAGTCTACACCAATACAAAGGACTTATGTAAAAGTCAGGATGGAATTAAACTTTTCATAAACCCTTAAAAACATTGGAAAGAACTTAAAAAACAACTGTATTATTTTGCGTGGGTTGTGTTACCAACATAAATGATTACACACACATATAATAATATAACACAATGAGTTCTGGTTCCTCCAGAAATGTCCTGTACCTCGGGCCTAAAAAGAGTCCAGCCCGGTAAAGGAGTTCAGGGAACTCAAGTGACCTTTGTCACGCAATGTTTGTCCGTTCATTCAAGTGTAGCGTAAACCCAGTATTAAATCATACAATCAATATAACAATTATTTTACCACAGAACTTTAAAGCGTATCAACGCTTACTAAGTCCTCAACAACAACTAACTACATAAATCATCACAGTATACATCACATCAAAACAAAATGAAATACCGTATACAAAAAGGTTGTAGTCAGTCGGTCAGTCAGACAACAGATCTCCAGCGAGAAAGGCCACGAAGAACGGAGAGGTGTAGTCCACGGAAGCAAAGACTGGATACGATCCTGGGTAACCTCTATTAGGCTTCAAAACACACGTTTAACCGTAACAAAACAAACGGAATAGAGAAGCTTCGGAACTGAGGGTTGAACACATCCTCATTCACGTCTCCATAACAACCCCACTTTTGGGCAGCTGATGCTGGCTATTTAATTGGGAATTAAAGGGAAAGCACCCTATTGGAAGGAGAAGCATTGAGACGGTTCAGAAAAAATCAGGGCTGTCACAACCTTCCACCGCAAATGTGGAAGGCTGACATCGGTGGATTGTGACGCAGCCCATGCAAAATATATATTTCTAGTTTAAACAGACAGATTTTGATGGGATTTTTTAAAATCTTGCTAATTCGATATCCACACAGGTGCGGAGATTGATTCTAGCGAGGATATTATATATCCTGTATTTCATTAAATATGTCTCAAAACAACCAAAACGTCCATATGGGATGTAAAAATATAAGATAATGTTGCCCAGGTAGCCAAACAGTGTTTGCTATAGTCAGGGCTGCCCTAGCCTATTGGGGGCCCTGAGCAAGATTTGGTCAGGGGGTCCCACCAACCCATAGGCAAAACACATTTTTTGTTTTAAAGTTAACTTCCTGGAATTCTACACATTTTGCCAAGTGACGGAGAGAACAATTGTATAATTTACTTCATTGCAATTCTACTCATTTTGGCATGGGGCAGAGAGAAATTTGACCCATTTTGCCAAGGGGTGGAGACATTTCTGCAGTTTAAAAGCTAATTTCCCACAATTCTACACATTTTGCCACGACTTATGCCATGTTAATATAGCATCTGAGTGATAGTGAATAACAAAGTCAAGGGTCCCCCTGGAGGTCAATGCCCGGTCAATATTACTACAAGGTATCGATAGCTTGCTAGACTAATTTATCAATCCATGTATTTTTTTGCTGACATGGGCTAATTGAGTGACTGTCATTGGCTGACATAGCAAGAGAAAACCTGCTGATACACAACCACATTTCAAAATTGCACTTTGTTCATTCTACTATTCTAACTCTCAACAATACGTTCAGATCCCAACTGAGATCCACATTTTTTTATGTGGTTTATGACCAGGGCTGGCCGTGCTATAGTCCATGAGAGCCACAGGGTATGAAGGTTTTTGTGTCAGGTCAGCCCGAACACACCTGCTTAACCAATCAACTAATGACTAAGATCTTGATTAGCTTATTTAGATCTTGTTTATTAGTTGATTGGTTTAATCAGTTGTGTTAAGGCTGTCCTGGCACAAAAGCCTGCACACCCTGTGGCTGTTAAGGGCTAAATCCAACACATTGAACATAATCTCATATTTTTTGTGTCACGTCAATGTTTTGGTTGTTTATTGTTTGCACTGAAAACCATGACATATTTACATGTAGTAACTGTAGATAAGGCTGCAATATCAGATACTCCACAAACTTATGGAGAAATAGGGAATTGGATAACCAAACTGTCACACCCTGATCTGTTTTGTGCTTGTCTCCACCCCCTTCCAGGTGTCGCCCATTTTCCCCATTATCCCCTGTGCATTTATACCTGTGTTTTCTGATTGTCTGTTGCCAGTTCATTTGTCACGCCTACCAGCGTGTTCACTTTAGTTCTGTCTTCTAGTTATTCCGGTTTTGAACATTCTCCCTGCCCTGACTTCCGTTCTGTACCTTTTAATAACAAACTATAGTTTTGGAAAGTCGGGTTAGACATCTACTTTGTGCATGACACAAGTATTTTTTTCCAACAATTGTGTACAGACAGAGTGAATTAATTTATCACAATTCCAGTGTGTCCGATTTTTACATACAACAAGTTGACTGTGCTTTTAAACAGCTTGGAAAATTCCAGAAAATGTCATGGCTTTAGAAGCTTAGTAGTGTAAGTGAGTGTCTGTGTGCATAAATGTGATAACCAACACAAACAAAACGGCCACAAAAATGCTACAACCAAAATCTATAAGTGTGTCTGCATGGAGAGAGTCTCCTCAATGAATGGGGAAGTGGTGCATTTATCCTTGGACACATCCAGGCCTCAGGTGTGTCCCATGTCGCTGACGACCCTCCCGGCTCCGCCCACTGGAATCCTAACAAGGAAAACAAGAGCAAAGAGAAAGAATAGGGTAGATAGAATGGGAGAGTCATCACAGTTAGGACATTTACTTTGTGCATGACAAGTCATTTTCCCAACAATTGTTAACACAGACTTTTTCACTTATTCACTGTTTCACAATTCCAGTGGGTCAGACGTTTACATACAACAAGTTGACTGTACCTTTAAACAGCTTTGAAAATACCAGAAAATGATGTCATGCTTTAGAAGCTTCTGATAGGCTAATTGAAATCGTTTGAGTCAATTGGAGGTGTACCTGTGGATGTATTTCAAGGCCTACCTTCAAACTCATTGCCTCTTCGCATGACATCATGGGAAAATCAAAAGAAATCAGACAAGACCTCAGAAAAAACAATTATTGACCTCCACAAGTCTAGTTCATCCTTGGGAGCAATTTCCAAATGTCTGAAGGTACCACTTTCATCTGTAGAAACAATGGAATGCAAGTATAAAGACCATGGGACCATGCAGCCGTCATACCGCTTAGGAGGGAGACGCATTCTGTCTCCTAGAGATTAACGTACTTTGGTGTGAAAAGTTTCAATCAATCCCAGAACAACAGCAAAGGACCTTGTGAAGATGCTGGAGGAAACAGGTACAAAAGTATTTATATCAACAATAAAACGAGTCCTATATCGACATGACCTGAAAGGCCGCTCAGCAAGGAAGAAGCCACTGCTCCAAAACCGCCATGAAAAAGCCAGACTACGGTTTGCAATTGCACATTGGGACAAACATCGTACTTTTTGGAGAAATGTCCTCTGGTCTGATGAAACAAAAATAGAACTGTTTGGTCATAATGACAATCGTTATGCTTGCAAGCCGAAGAACAACATCCCAACCGTGAAGCACGGTGGTGGCAGCATCATGTTGTGGGGGTGCTTTGCTGTAGGAGGGACTGGTGCACCTCACAAAATAGATGGCATCATGAGACAGGAAAAGTATGTGGATATATTGAAGCAACATCTCAAGACATCAGTCAAGAAGTTAAGGCTTGGTTGCAAATGGATCTGTCAAATGGAAAAATGACCCCAAGCATACTTCCAAATGGCTTTCAGGACAACAAAGTCAAGGGAATGGAGTGACCATTACAAAACCCTGACCACAGTCTTATAGAAAATTTGTGGGCAGAACTGAAAAAGCGTGTGCGAGCAAGGAGGCCTACAAACCTGACTCAGTTACACCAGCTCTGTCAGGAGGAATGGGCCAAAATTCACCCAATTTATTGTGGGAAGCTTGTGGAAGGCTACCTGAAACATTTGACCCAAGTTAAACAATTGAAAGGCACTGCTACCTAATACTAATTGAGTGTATGTAAACTTCTGACGCACTGGGAACGCACTGGGAATGTGATGAAAGAAATGATGCTACTGTCCCACCTGCCCACAGAATTTCGCCCCCTGCAATTTCACCGGATGTTGGCCAGATGGGACGCTACTGTCCCACCTGCCCATAAGAAGTTCAAGAAATTTACATGATTGGTTTAATTGCATAATAATAATAATAGAGAATTGATTTGATAGAATAACAGTCTTCACATTTAATGATACTAAAGACATGACACCGCTGAGCTCATGAACACGTTCTCCACGTCCAACAAGTACTTCCGTGTCTCCTGGAGAACCATCTTTTTGTGACAGCAGAAAAATGTGAATTAATTCACTCCACCATCACCTTCCTTGGATATATCATTGCTGCTGGTAATGTGCAGATGGATCCTGGGAAGGTGAGAGCTGTAGTGGACTGGCCCCAACCCATGTCCAGAGAGCAGATGCAATGCTTCCTGAGATTTGTCTATTTCTATCGACATTTTATCTGGGGTTACAGCACCCTGGCTTTCCCCCTTTCAGCACTCACCTCTCCCAAGGTCCCGTTCACGTGATCCTCAGCTGCTGACAGGGCATTCCCGGACCTTAAGAACCGCTTTCCCACAGCTCACATATTAATTCATCCGGACCCTATCCGTTAGTTCGTGGTGGAGTTCGATGCTTCGGACGTCAGATTCAGGGCTGTCTTGTCTCAGCGGTCTGCCCTGGACCTTAAGCTGCGTCTTATTGCCACAGAGAGGAATTATTTTACACGTGAATAAAGCAGTAAATAAATATATAATTACTATTATATAGTTACTGGTCCAACGCTCAAACCACTTGACTACCTGTCAATCTAATGGAAGCAGATCGACAGTGGATCCAGTACAGGAGTCCTGTGGTAGCTGGAAGGCCACCGGCCATTTCACTTTGCTTTGATGAGTCCCATACTGGAGTGCAAAGCCCCTTGCCATTTCCCTCTGAGGCAGAGTGCTTCAAGCTGTTTTTGACAGAGGAGCTGGTGAGAGATATAGCGGAGGAGAACAATCACTATGCCTTGGAGCTACAGGAGTAGAGAGAGTCATGAATAAAGGGGAAACTCCCTAAGTGGGTGACAACCACAATTAGAGAAACGTATACCTTTCTGGTGACAGTCCTTCTCATGGGAATAGTAAAGAAGAACTCCCTAAGAGAATATTGGAGCACAGATCCTATGTTTGCAACTTACTTCTTTGCCACCCTCTTTTTTCCAAGACTGCTTCCTAGTTCTGCTGCGATGCCTGCATTTCGTCAACAATGCTACCTCCAACCTAAATGACCCGTTACACAAAATAAGAAATGTTCTCATCAGCCTGAAATCAGCAATTGGTCGGGTCTTTGTGGCATACAAGGACCTATGCATTGATGAGGCCCTGATGTTATGGAAAGGTAGGCTGGCGTTCCGTCAATATATTCCCTCCAAAAGGCACAGGCTGGGGTCAAGTTCTTTGTCATGTACGACGTGAAGACAAGATTTGTCCAGGACATTATAGTCCACAGGGTCCACAGCTGACATCCAACATTATGAGGGGTTTGAGGACATGCTTTGTATGTGAAAAATTGGTACAGCATTCACATACTCTTCCAGCATAGTGAGGTCGTGAGGTTGAACAGGAAGGGGATGCCGGCGTTCAGATGCAGGAAGAGATGCAGCGATGGGAGGTGGAGTTCCAGGAGAACAGTCAACAGCTGGCAGTAAAGTTGCATGACAAACGAAACATTCATGTCCTCTCCACTGTCCATACAGCAATCATGTCGGCCACCTGACTGGAAGGTGGACCACCTGACGGGAGAGAGAAAGATCAAACCAGACTGTGTGCATGACAATAACCTCAAAATGGGAGCAGTGGATAAGGCGGGCATGATAGACAGCTTTGTGGAATGCACTCGGAAAACTACCAAGTTGTTTAAGAATATATTTTTCCATTTGATCGACACTGCTGCCCTCAATAGCCACATAGTTCACCACCAACTAACAGGCGAGATGATTACCGAACAAGGTATTTCTTTGTAATTAGACGTACAGTTCACATACAAATCACATACGGTCACTATAATAGCATAACGGAACTGTATCTCACCCACCTACCTCCTGCCTCATCATCCTCTCCCTTCCCTCATCCTCCCCACAGGTAAAGAAAAACCTAATGAGAGTGCTGCTGGAGGAGCACCACACCCCTCGGTGCCCATCCACTGGGGGCCGTCCTGCTGCAGACTATCCCCTACGCCTCACTGCATGGCCTTTTCCCTGCAAAGACCCTCAAACTGCTGCTCAAGGTAGTCGCACACAGAAGCAATGCAAATTCTGCCTGTCTGGAACCAGGAGAAGGAAGCAGAGGACGTTGACAAAGTACCTGTGTTTAGCTTGTGACACCTCTATGTGTTTCACCATGCTTTGGGCAGTATCATATGCTTAAGCACTATTGATCTGCAGAAATTAGTGACTGACTGACCTGACAGGTGACCTGCCATGATACTATGCCTTTAGAGGTGGGGGGGGGGGTGAAAATGCAGTTGTTGTTCAGTCTCGGCATGAATATGAAATATAGGTAAAAACAAGTTTTTGTTGTTCAACCACCACCAATACTGCAATAAGATAGACGACTATTACATATTGGCCTATGTGTTTTCATCCAGTGAAACTGTTAAGGAGTGGACACTAGCATACAAAAACCTCGCTCTTCAGCTCCAAACATGTCCAGTTCCAGTTATGATATTGGCAAATAATATTTGTGGTTTCTGAAAGTACAGAATAAAGAGGAATGATTAGTAATTAGAATACAATGTAAGGATACAAAACAAAACAATACTACAAAGAAGTAACATAATAAACACTGCATATATTACATTGACAAAATCACATATGAGATAACAGCAAGAAACAGTAACTGTTGAGCTCCACAATGGCAGGAGCAGAGCAGAACAGAGCTATGCTAAATAGGCCACATGAAAACCAACCGTCGTCATAAGGCCTGGGTAGCTTCAATATACACCACAAGCTAATACTTCACTGACGCAATTAGCATTGTCTTACAGAGCTGATAGAATAATGTAGTTATTTAATCTTGCTTACGTAGCTATAACACCATAAAGGTGATATGAAATGAATAACATTACCTTGCTTGTCCGCGGTATAAGGAATACACACAAATATATTATACACCATACAGACAGTGAGCTACAGTAGCAGCGACATAACACGACATACATATTGTAACGTAATAAGGCACTTACTTGGATATAAACACACATTTCCAAAGTTATTATCATGTAGTAATGAAAACAACAATGAATGCGATGCGGGCACCAGACGGAAAATGTGAACATGTGTCTGCAGGTCTTGTTTTGACTGGAGATGCGCACATTTCTGCAGACTTGATTTGCAGAAACAATTGGTGTGTGGAAAAGTTTGCCCAGGTCAGTAATGCCTAAAAGATTAATTGTCTGCAAAAGTGAAATGGCCTACTTTTATGTGAAATTAATGAGGCGGAACACACCTCAATTCAAACTGTTGTTAGAAAATAAAAACTTGTTAGAAAATAATTAGAAATTGACAAATTGAAATAAAAAACAAGCAGTGTGCCTTGGTTTGAGGGCAGAGCGGATGAACTGACCTGTTGCGTAACAACCACATTTTGGAACAGCTAGCGCATTCTGATACCATGTGCATAAAAAACTCACGCTGGGGCGACCATTAGAGATATTTGGAACTCACATGTGAAAAGGTTAACCCCAGCTGCAAGGCCAAGTACGCTTTAGGTCAATAGCGTCTTCGTACACATAAAAGCTCCCGGCAGGGTGGCTTGGGAGCTTGGACACAAAAATCGTATCACTCCCTTGTCTCCCTCTCCATCCCTTTCTCTCTGTCTGGTAACCTAAACACCAGGTGCCTAATTTTAACAACCGTGCATAGATGTATTACTAAATTCTGGCGTAACCCACAAATTATTGGGATTTATCCGATTGTCGCACGCAATATATACGCATGTTTTCATTGATACACCATATTATATTTGTGCGGTCGTGAACAAGCTCTACAACCCCGCCTGGAAAACGCCCTCCATTCACAAACCTTTTATGGGAACAAATATGCCCTCATTTCTGTATGATTTGGAGATGTTGGAACTTGGCCATAATAGTTCCTAAAAGAAAGCACAATGGTAAATTTGATCACATTTCTATAGAGGTGCTTGTGGGTAGAATGTTGCAGTGACTTTTCTAAACTAAAAATACATGCAACCTAGCGAGTGCCAGACACTGGCCGCAAGATTGATAGTTTATAAGTGAACACTTCTATGCAAAAGACAAAATTGTTGTTCATTGTTTTGTTCATCACTACATGATTGTGTTTCTAGCTCCTGCCCTGGTATAGACTCTGAAATTAAATAGACTAGGCTATGTCTAGCCTATTGGGGCAGCAGGTAGCCTCGTCGTTAGAACCGAAAGGTTGCTAGTTCGGATCCCTGAGTTGACAAGGTAAAAATCTGCTGTTCTGCCCCTGAACAAGCCAGTTAACCCACTGTTCGTAGGCTGTTATTGTAAATAAGAAGTTGTTCTTAACTGACTTGCCTAGTTAAATCAAATAAAAAAATGTCACACTTCTAATCCTATCACCCAGCAATACTGTAGCCTACCCATACTGTCAAAGCTTATCGTCTATTTACTTTCAAGCACTCTTGGCTTTTGAAGGAGCAATTGATACTTTACATGGTTGCCGACTATTTGTTGTGTAACAGAGAATTTAAACCAGTTATGTCAGGAAAGGAGAGATGTCCTTAAATATGATTATTATTTAAAAGTGAAATAAACATATTAAATGACATGCTGCTATGTGAACTCTTTATCAACGGAGAATGCATCTGTTTTATCATTAGGCCTTTGTTTTAATGTTTTTAATAGCCATTATTATAATTCACATGCATCAAACACCTCCCATTTCCCACAAACAAACAATAAGCCTATTTGCTTGCAATACAGGTGATCAACCTTCTAGCAGTTGTGCGCTTGAGATTTGCGTGGAGATAGGCACACTTTCCCTTCGAGTTCAAAATGGATAAATACCAGCCTCTGCGGGAAAACTGGCATGCACGGACATCATTACAGATGCAGGGGGAACCCCTGCTGCATGTCGGAGCACTGCTATTTAGAGGTCCATTGGCCATGCAGCATTTACAGTGATAGGGCCTCTCCGGAAGCGGAGTAGGCGGTTGTCAAGGAAGTGAGTTTGTGTGTACACAGGACATTCCGGCCCCAACCTACCTTCAACCAATCATGTGAATGCGGAACTATATGGAACCCTCCACATTGTTACAACATTTGGGTACAGAGCTCAATTTGGCTTCTGCACTCCTCCGGAGGCTCCCGCAATTGCGTCACACACACCACCCATACAGAGCTTCCAGTCACACACACCACCCATACAGAGCTTCCAACCACATTTTCAGATCGAGCATAAATTGCCTCTTAACTGGCTGCTACATCCCCTGGGCAGTGTATATTCATTCCCTTGTTATGCCTCGATCACACCGATAGTGGTTGTATTTTGTGACACCAGATGTACATTCCTTTCCAATCGAATGCTGCATTTGCCTTGCAGCATTGCGTTCCAGAGGTAGTTGCAGTGCGTTCTGTGTAAATTAATTGGATTTATCGAACATATGCATCAAACTGTATGCGTAGACCAGCTTGACAGAAATGGTATCCGAAGGTGAATGTTGAACCTGTTGCACACATATCCAGATGATGCTGAGTACCATTTTGTGCAATGACACTGTTGGTGTGATCGAGGCGTTATGCACCATTGATTGCATTGCGCACCGCCAACATGTTAGGCAGTGAGCTCTCTGTCCATCTTACTCACTCTCTCTCTGTCGGTCCTCCCCGGAGCAGCTCGATACTGTCTGTATTCCTGGCTTACCATTCACATTTAATTAACCTGGGATCCCAGTCCTTCAGTCGATATGCAGATCAGGGCCGACAAGGAAAATAACAAGAGAAACTGTCACCGGTTGACAGTGTTGTGAGGCGTTGGTTTGAGTTTGTTTTTTTGTGCAACAACAACAACAATAACAAGAACCTTGATTTATGACAAGGCATGAAGCAATATGTTGGGTGATGATTGTGAAAGAGTTGACTTGATGCCACAGGCTATCAGACATAATTTCTTCATCAGGGGACCAATCATGATATTATCACCGGTCTCTTCTAGTCAATAGTGAGCTGAAGTACTGACATGATTGCAGATAATTAGATTGAATTTAAATTGAATGCTGGTGCTGTCTGTTGTTGCTTCAGGACATGTGGTATCTGAAGACCATTGTCCTCCTAGATATTTATTATATTCAAACATAACAGAACAACTATTTTTGCAAGCATACATACAGTAGATGCATCATCCCACGTTGCACCTTTGCCTCTGACATCTGTTGGCCATACACATGAAATGTTTTAGCTTCACTGGACAAATAAATGTGTAGGGGAGTGTAACATGATGTGTGATGAGTTTACAGTGTTATCTTCCCTCTGCACACAAACAGCTGAGTCTCAGACTGTACAGTGGCTTGTGAATGTCTTCACTCCCCTTTGGCATTTTTCATATTCTGTTGCCTTACAACCTGGAATTAAAATAGATTTTTGGAAGGTTTGTAACGTTTGATTTACACAACATGCCTACCACTTTGAAGATGCAAAATATTTTTTATTGTGAAACAAGAAATAAGACAAAAAAAACTGAAAACTTGAGTGTGCACAACTATTCACCCCCCCAAAGTCAATACTTTGTAGGGCCACCTTTTGCAGCAATTACAGCTGCAAGTCTCTTGTGGTATGTCTCTGTAAGCTTGGCACATCTAGCCAGTGTTGTGCCCTTGAGTGAGGACCCAAAAGCGGTTTAACAAAAACAGAGTCCTTTAATGTAAACACAGGGAAGACATAGATCCTCTTCAGATGTAGATAATGGGAAAATAGACAACCCGCAGAGAGGGCGACAAATGAAACAAAAAGTCCTTCTGATCATTACAAAAGAGCCCCCTTCTTAGCAGCAGAGGAGAATAGCTGGGTTAGCGGCGACAGGCTGCAGGTCTCTCTGGGTAGGCGCGGGTCGTAGAGGAACAGTGGTACCTGATCTCACGTAGCATCAGATGAACTGGACACAGTACAAACGATAAGACAGTTAGCTGAGTACAGGATGCACTTGCCAGGCAGATTCCGACAGGACGGGACAAGGGTGAAGCAAACGAGACGATAGTTTGTTTCTGGCATGAGAAACTCAAACGAGAATCTGACAAAGAAAGAAGCAGGAACAGAGAGAGAAATAGAGACCTAATCAGAGGGAAAAAGGGAACAGGTGGGAAAAGGGTGAACGAGGTAGTTAGAGGAGATGAGGAACAGCTGGAGGAGGAGAGAAAGAGAAGGTAACCTAATACGACCAGCAGAGGGAGACAGAGTGAAGAGAAAGAACAGGAACAAGACATAATATGACAAGACATGACAGCCAGTAGGATTTTTGCCCATTCTTCAAGGCAAAACTGCTCTATATCCTTAAAGTTGGATGGGTTCCACTGATGTACAGCAATTTTAAGTCATACCACAGATTCTCAGTTGGATTGAGGTCTGGGCTTTGACTAGGCCAATCCAAAACAATTAAATGTTTCCCCTTAAACCACTCAAGTGTTGTTTTAGCACTATGCTGAGGGCCATTGTCCTGCTGGAAGGTGAACCTCCATCCCAGTCTCAAATCTCTGGAAGACTGAAACAGGTTTCCCTCAAGAATTTCCCTGTACTTAGCTCCATCCATCAATCCTTCCATTCTGACCAGTTTCCCAGTCCCTGCCGATGAAAACGTCCCCACAGCATGATGCTGCCACCACCATGCTTCACTGTGGGGCCAAAAAGCTCGATTTTATTCTCATGTGACCAGAGTACCTTCTTCCATATGTTTGGGGAGGCTCACATGTCTTTTGGCAAAACCAAACGTGTTTGCTTATTTCTTTCTTTAAGCAATGGCTTTTATATGGCCACTCTACTGTAAAGCCCAGCTTTCTGGAGTGTCAGGCTTAAAGTCGTCCTATGGACAGATACTTCAATCTCCACTGTGAAGCTTTGCAGCTCCTTCAGGGTTATCTTTGGTCTCTTTGTTGCCTCTCTGATTAATGCCCTCCTTGCCTGGTCCGTGAGTTTTGGTGGGCGGCCCTCTCTTGGCAGGTTTGTTGTGGTGCCATATTCTTTCCATTTTTTAATAATGGATTTAATGGTGCTCTGTGGGATGTTCAACGTTTTAGATTAAAAAAATTATAACCTAACCCTGATCTGTACTTCTCCACAACTTAGTCCCTGGCTTGTTTGGAGAGCTCCTTGGTCTTCATGGTGCCGCTTGCTTGGTGGTAACCCTTCCTTAGTGGTGTTGCAGACTCTGGGGCTTTTCAGAACAGGTGTTTATATACTGAGATCATGTGACACTTAGATTGTACACAGGTGGACATTATATATCTAATTACAGTGGGGCAAAAAAGTATTTAGTCAGCCACCAATTGTGCAAGTTCTCCCACTTAAAAAGATGAGAGAGGCCTGTAATTTTCATCATAGGTACACTTCAACTATGACAGACCAAAAAAAAAATGTATCCAGAATATCACATTTTAATTTATTTATTTGCAAATTATGGTGGAAAATAAGTATTTGGTCAATAACAAAAGTTTATCTCAATACTATGTTACATACCCTTTGTTGGCAATGTCAGAGGTCAAATGTTTTCTGTAAGTCTTCACAAGGTTTTCACACACTGTTGCTGGTATTTTGGCAGATTCCTCCATGCAGATCTCCTCTAGAGCAGTGATGTTTTGGGGCTGTTGCTGGGCAACACAGACTTTCAACTCCCTCCAAAGATTTTCTATGGGGTTGAGATCTGGAGACTTGCTCCCACTCCAGGACCTTGAAATGCTTCTTACGAAGCCACTCCTTCGTTGCCCGGGCAGTGTGTTTGGGATCATTGTCATGCTGAAAGACCCAGCCACGTTTCATCTTCAATGCCCTTGCTGATGGAAGGAGATTTTCACTCAAAATCTCACGATACATGGCCCCATTCATTCTTTCCTTTACACGGATCAGTCGTCCTGTTCTTTGGATGCAACTTAGCATTCTTTGTCCTCCAAACACAACGAGTTGAGTTTTTACCAAAAATTTCTATTTTGGTTTCATCTGACCATATGACATTCTCCCAATCTTCTTCTGGATCATCCGAATTCTCTCTAGCAAACTTCAGACGGGCCTGGACATGTACTGGTTTAAGCAGGGGGACACATCTGGCACTGCAGGATTTGAGTCCCTGGCGGCGTAGTGTTACTGATGGTAGGCTTTGTTACTTTGGTCCCAGCTCATTCACTAGGTCCCCCCGTGTGGTTCTGGGATTTTTGCTCACCGTTCTTGTGATCATTTTGACCCCACGGGGTGAGATCTTGCGTGGAGCCCCAGATCGAGGGAGATTATCAGTGGTCCATTTCCTAATAATTGCTCCCACAGTTGATTTCTTCAAACCAAGCTGCTTACCTATTGCAGATTCAGTCTTCCCAGCCTGGTGCAGGTCTACAATTTTGTTTCTGGTGTCCTTTGACAGCTCTTTGGTCTTGGCCATAGTGGAGTTTGGAGTGTGACTGTTTGAAGTTGTGGACAGGTGTCTTTTATACTGATAACAAGTTCAAACAGGTGCCATTAATACAGGTAACAAGTGGAGGACAGAGGAGCCTCTTAAAGAAGACGTTACAGGTCTGTGAGAGACAGAAATCTTGTTTGTAGGTGACCAAATACTTATTTTCCACCATAATTTGCAAATAAATTCATAAAAAATCCTACAATGTTATTTTCAGGATTTTTTTTCTCATTTTGTCTGTCATAGTTGAAGTGTACCTATGATTAAAATTACAGGACTCTCTCATCTTTTTAAGTGGGAGAACTCACACAATTGGTGGCTCACTAAATACTTTTTTTGCCCCACTGTATGTACTTCTGAAGGTAATTGGTTGCACCAGATCTTATTTAGGTGCTTCATAGCAAAGGGGGTGAATACATATGCACACACCACTTTTCTGTTTTTTTCTCATCACCGATTTCGACTATTTTGTTCATTACATAAAATCCAAATAAAAATCCATTTAGTTACAGGTTGTAATGCAACAAAATAGGAAAAATGTCAAGGGGGATGAATACTTTTGTAACCACCTTTAAAATGGACACACATCCATACTTTCAAAGCTAATTGAAATCACACATAATTTAAAATCACATTTCATAGTGAAAGTTACAATCTGGACAATACAGTTGAAGTTGGAAGTTTACATACACCTTAGCCAAATTCATTTAATCTCAGTTTTTCACAATTCCTGACATTTAATCCTAGTAAAACTTCCCTTTCTTAGGTCAGTTAGGATCACCACTTTATTTAAAAAATTTGAAATGTCAGAATAATAGTAGAGAGAATGACTTATTTCAGCTTTTATTTCATTCATTACATTCCAAGTGGGTCAGTAGTTTACATACACTCAAATAGAATTTGGTAGCATTTTTTTAAATAACTTAACTTGGGTCAAACATTTCAGGTAGCCTTCCACAAGCTTCCCACAATAAGTTGGGTGAATTTGGGCCCATTCCTCCTGACAGAGCTGGTGTAACTGAGTCAGGTTTGTAGGCCTCCTTTCTCGCACACATTTTTTCAGTTCTGCCCATAAATGTTCTATGGGATTGAGGTGAGGGCTTTGTGATGGCCACTCAAATGCCTTGACTTTGTTGTCCTTAAGTCATTTTGCCACAGCTTTGGAAGCATGCTTGGGGTCATTGTTCTTTTGGACCCATTTGCAAACAAGATTTAACTTCCTGACTGATGTTTTGAGATGTTGCTTCAATATATCCACATAATTTTACTCCCTCAAGATGCCATCTAATTTGTGAAGTGCACCAGGCCCTCCTGCAGCAAAGCACACACACAACATGATGCTGCCACCCCCGTGCTCACGGTTGGGATGGTGTTCTTCAGTTTGCAAGCATCCCCCTTTGTCCTCCAAGCATAACAATGGTCATTATGGCCAAACAGTTATATTTTTGTTTCATCAGACCAAAGTACAATCTTTGTCCCCATGTGCAGTTGCAAACCGTAGTCTGGCTTTTTCATGGCGGTTTTGGAGCAGTGGCTTCTTCCTTGCTGAGCAGCCTTTCAGGTCTGGTCTATATAGGACTCGTTTTACTGTGGATATAGATACTTTTGTACCTGTTTCCAGCAGCATCTTCACAGGGTCCTTTGCTGTTGTTCTGGGATTGATTTGCACTTTTTGCACCAAAGTATGTTCATCTCTAGGAGACAGAACGCGTCTCCTTTCTGAGCGGTATGATGGCTGCGTGGTCCCATGGTGTTTACATTTGCATTCCATTGTTTCTACAGATGAATGTGGTACCTTAAGGCGTTTGGACATTCCTCCCGAGGTTGAACCAGACTTGTGGAGGTCTTGTCTGATTTCTTTTGATTTTCCCATGATGTCAAGCAAAGAGGCAATGTGTTTTGAAGGTAGGCCTTGAAATACATCCACAGGTGCACCTCCAATTGACTCAAATGATGGCAATTAGCCTATCAGAGGCTTCTAAAGCCATTACATCATTTTCTGAAATTTTTCAGACTGTTTAAAGGCACAGTCAACTAAGTGTATGTAAACTTCTGACCCACTGGAATTGTGATACATTACATTTTAAGTGAAATAATGTCTGTTAACAATTGTTGGAAAAAATACTTAGTAGATGCCCTAACCGACTTGCCAAAACTATAGTTTGTTAACAAAAAATGTGTGGAGTGGTTGAAAAACGAGTTTTAATGAATCCAACCTAAGTGTATGTAAACTTCTGACTTCATCTGTGTGTAGTAACCTACTGGGTAATTGGGTCTAAATAGGCGTTTGGTGGTCAATATTCAGTGAAATTGTCACACCCTGGTCTAAGTATTTTGTGTTTTCTTTATTATTTTGGTCAGGCCAGGGTGTGACATGGGTTATTTATGTGGTGTGTTTTGTCTTGGGGTTTTTGTAGGTAATGGGATTGTGGTTAGTGGGATTGTCTAGAAAAGTCTATGGTTGCCTGGAGTGGTTCTCAATCAGAGGCAGGTGTTTATCGTTGTCTCTGATTGGGAACCATATTTAGGCAGCCATATTCTTTGAGTGTTTCGTGGGTGATTGTTCCTGTCTCAGTGTTTTGTTGCACCAGATAAGGCTGTTTGGGTTTTCACGGTACGTTTATTGTTTTGTATTGTTCGTGTTTATCTTTTATTAAACATGTATCGAAATAACCACGCTACACATAGAAAACATTTTCTTCAGAAGAACTGCACCAAAAATGCATTTTACTTACCTTTCTTTAGTATTTTACAGATAGAAAATGAAAAAAGTCTATATCCACAATCTTCTATGTATACAGTAAGTCTGGTCTTGGAGTGTCAAAATGAAACCAAAATATTTAGGCTAACTTCATCCCGTTTCCAGAATTTTTTGTGTGTGCGATATACAAGTACACACACATTTTAATGAGATATCAATTCTAATTTGCATATTTTCATACAATAATTTAATGTAATACAAAAAAGTATTTTATTTGTGTCCACATTCAACTGGTAAAAGTTGATTCTGATATGATTAAGATAAACAATAGCCTATCAGGGTGTGGTTCCTGGAAATAGTCCCAAGATGTGTGTTTTCAAGATCTATATCTTTCAAAAAACAAATGATCCCTGTATGATGCATTTAGCATCATATGTTGCATTTTGAATGTTACATATCTTAACTTGATTGCTGATGACCAATGACAAGCAAAACAGTTTGGGAATATGTCTAAAGATACAATGGTCTAATGATACAAATACCAGAATAGTTTTTGGGTGGAATTTCATGTAATACTGCTGTATAGTTTGCTGTGTAGGCATGTTGTTTACCCAAACATGGTGAGCTGCTAACCCTTGGGTCATAAGGTTATGGACAAAATAATATTTTCTTTATCACAAATGTTATTTTGTCTTATTGAGCTCCCAAGGTGGACATTACATTGTTGTGATCCACTCTCTAGGGCCACAATCCACCATAAAACAATATGAAAAGGATTGACCATTATTAGATTTTGATAAAAAAAAAAAAAAGTTTATCCAGTAAGCACACATGTTATATCTGGGGGGATTTTCCAACCATCCCTAACCCCTATGGACTATTATGAGAACCTTGCTCCCAGCTGCAGACGGCTACCAATCATACCGTCAGGCCATTCATAATGGGATTCCTGATACGAGATCCGGCGCAATTCATTACAGATTAGGCGGAGAGCGATGGTTATCGAAGACCTCTGTCTGCATTCAGAAGAGCCTGAAGGGGGAGGTGGATAACAAGGGACTTGGGACAGAAGTGCTTGTTGCTAGTCTTCATTTTAGTCTGTAGCTCTATATACTCAACCTAGTTCAGTGCAGAAAAAAAGGGTAATTAACTACAATGACCATAATACATTGAGCCTGTTTTTACTGGCCTGGAAAGAGGAGGATACACACAGACCTCATGAGAGAGGAATAAACACCACAACGAGAGGGATAGAGACAGTTTGTGACTTAGCTCTACCCAATTGATAGTTGTAGTAGTTGGTAATAAGCAGTCTTGAACGTGTGCCTTATCTGCTTTGAAGAACTACTAAAATGATTTCCTCAGATAGCTCTTCAGCACAGCTACTAGCCTAGCCAGCAGATCTGACACGCTTCCTTACAGCTGCATTAGGGTCGAACATGTTTCCTGTGTAGATTAACCACAGAGTAGGCACGAGATATGGCAATTTTTTTTAACCTCAATCCAGGGATGAGAAATTCACTGTACTCCGAATTGTCCATTGTCCCAACTGTTACATCGAGAAGATTGAACGACTGTAGTCATTCAGTCAGTCTTCTCGCTGTAACAGTTGGGATAATGGGACAATTTGTATTACAACACATTTATCATCCCTGGATTAGAGGTATGTTTTCCGAGCCATATCTCACGCCGGCTCCGCAGTGACTTAATTAACCTCTACGGGATCGTTGTCCCCCCCGCGGGACGGTTGAGCTAACGAAGGCTAATGTGATTAGCATGAGGTTGTAAGTAACAAACAAAAAAATCCCAGGACATAGACATATCTGATATGGGCAGAACAATTACATTCCTGTTAATCTAACGCCGGCTCCGCAGTGACTTAACCTCTACGGGATCGTTGTCCCCCCGCGGGGGGGGGGGGGGGGGACTGGTCATTCTGGTCATTCTTTAAAAGTAACTTCCTCACCATTTTAGATAAGCATGCTCCGTTCAAAAAATGCAGAACTAAGAACAGATATAGCCCTTGGTTCACTCCAGACCTGACTGCCCTCGACCAGCACAAAAACATCCTGTGGCGGACTGCAATAGCATCGAATAGTCCCCGTGATATGCAACTGTTCAGGGAAGTCAGGAACCAATACACACAGTCAAATCAAATCAAATCATCAAATTTTATTTGTCACATACACATGGTTAGCAGATGTTAATTCGAGTGTAGCGAAATGCTTGTGCTTCTAGTTCCGACAATGCAGTAATAACCAACAAGTAATCTAACTAACAATTCCAAAACTACTGTCTTATACACAGTGTAAGGGGATAAAGAATATGTACATAAGGATATATGAATGAGTGATGGTACAGAGCAGCATAGGCAAGATACAGTAGATGGTATCGAGTACAGTATATACATATGAGATGAGTATGTAAACAAAGTGGCATAGTTAAAGTGGCTAGTGATACATGTATTACATAAGGATGCAGTCAATGATATAGAGTACAGTATATACGTATGCATATGAGATGAATAATGTAGGGTAAGTAACATTATATAAGGTAGCATTGTTTAAAGTGGCTAGTGATATATTTACATAATTTCCCATCAATTCCCATTAGCATAGGCAAAGTGGCTAGTGGCTGGAGTTGAGTCAGTGTCAGTGTGTTGGCAGCAGCCACTCAATGTTAGTGGTGGCTGTTTAACAGTCTGATGGCCTTGAGATAGAAGCTGTTTTTCAGTCTCTCGGTCCCAGCTTTGATGCACCTGTACTGACCTCGCCTTCTGGATGATAGCGGGGTGAACAGGCAGTGGCTCGGGTGGTTGATGTCCTTTATGATCTTTATGGCCTTCCTGTAACATCGGGTGGTGTAGGTGTCCTGGAGGGCAGGTAGTTTGCCCCCGGTGATGCGTTGTGCAGACCTTACTACCCTCTGGAGAGCCTTATGGTTGAGGGCGGAGCAGTTGCCGTACCAGGCGGTGATACAGCCCGACAGGATGCTCTCGATTGTGCATCTGTAGAAGTTTGTGAGTGCTTTTGGTGACAAGCCGAATTTCTTCAGCCTCCTGAGGTTGAAGAGGAAAGCTAAGGCCAGCTTCTTCAGGCAGAAATTTGCATCCTGTAGCTCCAACTCCAAAAAGTGCTGGGACACTATGAAGTCCATGGAGAACAAGAGCACCTCCTCCCAGCTGCCCACTGCACTGAGGCTAGGTAACACGGTCACCACCGATAAATCCATGATTATCGAAAACTTCAACAAGCATTTCTCAACGGCTGGCCATGCCTTCCGCCTGGCTACTCCAACCTCGTCCAACAGCTCCGCCCCCCCCGCAGCTACTCGCCCAAGCCTCTCCAGGTTCTCCTTTACCCAAATCCAGATAGCAGATGTTCTGAAAGAGCTGCAAAACCTGGACCCGTACAAATCAGCTGGGCTTGACAATCTGGACCCTCTATTTCTGAAACTATCCGCCGCCATTGTCGCAACCCCTATTACCAACCTGTTCAAACACTCTTTCATATCTCCTGAGATCCCCAAGGATTGGAAAGCTGCCGCAGTCATCCCCCTCTTCAAAGGGGGAGACACCCTGGACCCAAACTGTTACAGACCTATATCCATCCTGCCCTGCTTATCTAAGGTCTTCGAAAGCCAAGTCAACAAACAGGTCACTGACCATCTCGAATCCCACCGTACCTTCTCCGCTGTGCAATCTGGTTTCCGAGCCGGTCAAGGGTGCACCTCAGCCACGCTTTTCAACCGATCGCTGCATGCACCCGCATGCCCGACTAGCATCACCACCCTGGATGGTTCCGACCTTGAATATGTGGACATCTATAAGTACCTAGGTGTCTGGCTAGACTGTAAACTCTCCTTCCAGACTCATATCAAACATCTCCAATCGAAAATCAAATCAAGAGTCGGCTTTCTATTCCGCAACAAAGCCTCCTTCACTCACGCCGCCAAACTTACCCTAGTAAAACTGACTATCCTACCGATCCTCGACTTCGGCGATGTCATCTACAAAATTGCTTCCAACACTCTACTCAGCAAACTGGATGCAGTTTATCACAGTGCCATCCGTTTTGTCACTAAAGCACCTTATACCACCCACCACTGCGACTTGTATGCTCTAGTCGGCTGGCCCTCGCTACATATTCGTCGCCAGACCCACTGGCTCCAGGTCATCTACAAGTCCATGCTAGGTAAAGCTCCGCCTTATCTCAGTTCACTGGTCACGATGGCAACACCCATCCGTAGCACGCGCTCCAGCAGGTGTATCTCACTGATCATCCCTAAAGCCAACACCTCATTTGGCCGCCTTTCGTTCCAGTACTCTGCTGCCTGTGACTGGAACGAATTGCAAAAATCGCTGAAGTTGGAGACTTTTATCTCCCTCACCAACTTCAAACATCTGCTATCTGAGCAGCTAACCGATCGCTGCAGCTGTACATAGTCTATTGGTAAATAGCCCACCCATTTTCACCTACCTCATCCCCATACTGTTTTTATTTGTTTACTTTTCTGCTCTTTTGCACACCAATATCTCTACCTGTACATGAACATCTGATCATTTATCACTCCAGTGTTAATCTGCAAAATTGTAATTATTCGCCTACCTCCTCATGCCTTTTTGCACACAATGTATATAGACTCCCCTTTTTTCTACTGTGTTATTGACGTTAATTGTTTACTCCATGTGTAACTCTGTGTTGTCTGTTCACACTGCTATGCTTTATCTTGGCCAGGTTGCAGTTGCAAATGAGAACTTGTTCTCAACTAGCCTACCTGGTTAAATAAAGGTGTTCTCAACTAGCCTACCTGGTTAAATAAAGGTGTTCTCAACTAGCCTACCTGGTTAAATAAAGGTGTTCTCAACTAGCCTACCTGGTTAAATAAAGGTGTTCTCAACTAGCCTACCTGGTTAAATAAAGGTGTTCTCAACTAGCCTACCTGGTTAAATAAAGGTGTTCTCAACTGGCCTACCTGGTTAAATAAAGGTGTTCTCAACTAGCCTACCTGGTTAAATAAAGGTGTTCTCAACTAGCCTACCTGGTTAAATAAAGGTGTTCTCAACTAGCCTACCTGGTTAAATAAAGGTGTTCTCAACTAGCCTACCTGGTTAAATAAAGGTGTTCTCAACTAGCCTACCTGGTTAAATAAAGGTGTTCTCAACTGGCCTACCTGGTTAAATAAAGGTGTTCTCAACTAGCCTACCTGGTTAAATAAAGGTGTTCTCAACTAGCCTACCTGGTTAAATAAAGGTGTTCTCAACTAGCCTACCTGGTTAAATAAAGGTGTTCTCAACTAGCCTACCTGGTTAAATAAAGGTAAATAAAAAAATAAAAAAATAAAACCTGTGTTTTCCACAGAACTGTTTCGTTTTCATTTTGTGTAGTGTTCAGTTTTAATTAAAAAGATGACGAACACTTACCACGCTACGTTTTGGTCCACCGATCCGTCCTACTCCTCCTCAGAAGAGGAGGACAAAACGTTACAGTTTGATCCTAACAAAATCCCCAGTCCCTGCCGGTGACAAGCATTACCATAACAGGATGCTGCACCACAATACTTGAAAATACAAAGGGATCAACAACATTTAGTTCAATCCACATTACTGGCTTGTATGACAAATTGAAAAGAAGGAAGCCTGTGTTAAAAGACAACAACTTCTCCCTCGATGTCAACAAGACAAAGAAGCTGATCATGGACTACAGGAAACGGAAGGGTGAGCACTCCCCCATCCACATCGATGGGACTGTAGTGGAACGGGTCGAGAGCTTCAAGTTCCTCGATGTCCACATCAGTAAGGAATTAGCATGTCCACACACCCACACAGATGTGAAAAGTGAGGAGGCTGAAAAGATTTGGCATGGGCCCTGAGATCATTAAAAAGTTCTACAGCTGCACCATTGAGAGCACCTTGACTGGCTGCATCACCGCTTGCTACGGCAACAGCAATTTTTACTTGTTATTATTCATTATTCCTCGTGTCACTTTCTATCCTTTTTAAAATAATTTTTCTATTTTAATCTTTAACCCAGCATTGTTGGACAATTACACATAAGTAATCATTTCATCATTGACTTGAGTATCATGTAATGATGACTTGCCACTGACCCTCTTTCCACTGGGATTCTCTGCCTCTAACCCTATTACAGGGGCTGAGTCACTGGCTTGCTGGGGCTCTCTCATGCCGTCCCTGGAGGGGGTGCGTCACCTGAGTGGGTTGATTCACTGTTGTGGTCATCCTGTCTGGGTTGGCGCCCCCCCCCCTTGGGTTGTGCCGTGGCGGAGATCTTTGTGGGCTATACTCAGCCTTGTCTCAGGATGGTAAGTTGGTGGTTGAAGATATCCCTCTAGTGGTGTGGGGGCTGTGCTTTGGCAAAGTGGGTGGGGTTATATCCTTCCTGTTTGGCCCTGTCCGGGGGTGTCCTCGGATGGGGCCACAGTGTCTCCTGACCCCTCCTGTCTCAGCCTCCAGTATTTATGCTGCAGTAGTTTATGTGTCGGGGGGCTGGGGTCAGTTTGTTATATCTGGAGTACTTCTCCTGTCCTATTCGGTGTCCTGTGTGAATCTAAGTGTGCGTTCTCTAATTCTCTCCTTCTCTCTTTCTTTCTCTCTCTCGGAGGACCTGAGCCCTAGGACCATGCCCCAGGACTACCTGACATGATGACTCCTTGCTGTCCCCAGTCCACCTGGCCATGCTGCTGTTCCAGTTTCAACTGACCTGAGCCCTAGGACCATGCCCCAGGACTACCTGACATGATGACTCCTTGCTGTCCCCAGTCCACCTGGCCATGCTGCTGCTCCAGTTTCAACTTCCACCTGACTGTGCTGCTGCTCCAGTTTCAACTGTTCTGCCTTATTATTATTTGACCATGCTGGTCATTTATGAACATTTGAACATCTTGGCCATGTTCTGTTATAATCTCCACCCGGCACAGCCAGAAGAGGACTGGCCACCCCACATAGCCTGGTTCCTCTCTAGGTTTCTTCCTAGGTATTGGCCTTTCTAGGGAGTTTTTCCTAGCCACCGTGCTTCTACACCTGCATTGCTTGCTGTTTGGGGTTTTAGGCTGGGTTTCTGTACAGCACTTTGAGATATCAGCTGATGTACGAAGGGCTATATAAATAAATTTGATTTGATTTGATTTTTGACCACCAGGAAATGCCGTGCAGGTTTTTCAGAACAGGTTGTGTTGTCCATCTTTCTTCAGACAATTTACAGACAAAAATGCTGTTTGGGCCAGTAATGATAATGCTTAAAATAAGTGAGAGGTGGAGGTAGAAAGAGGGGCCAAAACACAAAACGTTCCTGGCACTAGGAGTTTCCTTCCCTCCTTTTCTGTTTGTGCCAGGCCTGTGAGTGTTCTGCATGAAGAGTCCTGAGGGAACAACACACACACACACACACACACACATACACACACACACACACACACACATTGATATTGTGTGCCAGGCAGGTTCCTGACCTTAGGAAGCACTTTAGAGAAAAGAAGGGTACCATCAGCATTCCAAACTCACACAAACCCCAACCCTTACTGATGGCTAGTGTGGGTCACTACTCTCTCCAAATGGTGCCTTTGAGCTTGCATTGTTTTTCTTCTTTGGATTTTGCTACTTCTCCTACACAGGTTCCATGGCACTCACAGGTAACCTTACATATCTAAAGTTACTTTCAGAGGATCTAGTCCTTCAGAGGATCTAGTCTTCAGTAGAACCTTTATTTAATAAAAATGGAAGCAATCAGGATTTTGAGTGGTGACCACTTGTCTTTGGATGGCACTTGGAAAAAGTCCCCAAAACAGATTGACTAGTCTGTATCCTACCTTGTCCATGATTTACACAGAAAACACATTTTCTTATTTTATTTTATTAGGATCACAATTAGCTAACAGCTAGTCTTACTGGGGTCTGACACATAATGAAAAAGACATTACAAAAGACTTTACAATTTACATAAACTCAGCAAACAAAGAAACGTCCTCTCACTGTCAACTACGTTTATTTTCAGCAAACTTAACATGTGTAAATATTTCTATGAACATAAGATTCAACAACGAAGAAAAAAACTGAACAAGTTCCACAGACATGTGACTAACGGAAATTGAATAATGTGTCCCTGAACAAAAGTCAAAATCAAACGTAGCAGTCAGTATCTGGTGTGGCCACCAGCTGCATTAAGTACTGCAGTGCATCTCCTCCTCATGGACTGCATCAGATTTGCCAGTTCTTGCTGTGAGATGTTACCCCACTCTTCCACCAAGGCACAGGCCTCGGTGTAACACTCATTCCTTCAACGATAAACGCGAATCTGAGCATCACCCCTGTGAGACAAAACTGCAACTCGTTTGTGAAGAGCACTTTTTACCAGTCCTGTCTGGTCCAGCGACGTTGGGTTTGTGCCCACAGGCGACATTGTTGCCGTTGATGTCTGGTGAGGATGTGCCTTACAACAGGCCTACAAGCGACTCAGTCCAGCCTCTCTCAGCCTATTGCGGACAGTCTGAGCACTGATGGAGGGATTGTGCATTCCTGGTGTAACTTGGGCAGGTGTTGTTGCCATCCTAAATCTGTCCCGCAGGTGTGATGTTCGGATGTACCAATTCTGTGCAGGTGTTGTTACACGTGGTCTGCCACTGCGAGGACAATCAGCTGTTCATCCTGTCTCCCTGTAGCATTGTCTTAGATGTCTCACAGCCATGGATGGAGATGGGCATTTGGATTTGTGGTTTTGACTTAATTCTCTGTACAGGCCAATGATTGTGACGGCGATTCTGATCAAACCATAAATGAACATGTTGTGCCACTGGCCTGAGACGATTTAAGTTCAATATGTAGCCTAGATGTAGCGTAGTAGGCTAACATTAAGTAGCTAGGTAACTTAGCTGGTTCATTGTTGCCCATGCCAGGAAGTTAGGCTAGCAAGCATTTTAGCTAGGTAGCCTATGACAGCAAAAACTAAAAGTGTACTGAATGAAAGTGCCACAGACCATTTTGCCAACATGAAAGAGAGGAGGATCACATTGATGTTCAACTAGTCTACAAGTAGGGTGAGTCAACATTTTTTGTTTTACTTGCGTGTGGAAGCACACACAGACAGAAATCAGTACTATAGGGAGCCACATGATATTTAGCAATATCGATTGAACTAAATAGTTTTTGGAATCTCTAAGATTGTTTTCAATGTACTACACTAAACATATATAGCCTTGTTAATTTGTTTACGTTTAAATGTTTAAGTTGTAATAGTGCTGAAATAGCAGAGGCAGTGCTCGTGTTGTCTTTGTGCCGACTTCGGGTAACTCTGTGGTTCAAAATCAGTAAACTGTCGAAAACATTCAGTTGCCTGACCATGCTGCAGGTGATAAAGCTGTTTGTTACGTGCAATATTTGCTGTGTAGTTGAATTCATTCCACCACTGTGACTGTTGTCTTTTTAATGTCACAGCCTTTCACTGGCTTGGCTTTGCTTTCTCAGTCAGTTTGCCCACGCACCACTACTGGTCATATACAGTATGTTTTGATAGTTGATAATTGCACAATGGTGTAAATAGAAAGACAGCCACTGCAGTTCAACTCTAGTAGAATGCAATGATTATAACAAGTCACACTAGGGAAAATATTATTTTTGCACGGTGAAGTGAAACGTGTAAGTAGGAAACCTATCCATATCAATCCATGCACTGTATCTTCAAAATATTCCACTCTTTAGTCTCATCCCTGCAGGTCTGAGATGTCGTCATGCAGTTGAAGGTCAAGACTTGCCAATCAGATCCTACGATAAAACATGATGAAAAGAGAGAGCTGAGATTGCAATGCCTGTAATATTGGAATGTTACTGCTATGCTGCGTTCAGACTTAGATAGCAGTGTGTCTCCATTTATTTTGTGGCTTTGAAAGTCTGATAGGTTTAACAGTGATAAGTTGTAGGCATCATTTTATTCCCTATCAGGAATTCAGATGTTATAAAAAAAGTTGCTCTTGTACGGCCTTTCATATACAGTTGAAGTCGAAAGTTTACATACACTTAGGTTGGAGTCATTAAAACTCGTTTTTCAACGACTCCACAAATTTTGGAAAGTCGGTTAGGACATCTACTTTGTGCATGACACAAGTATTATTCCAACATTTGTTTACAGACAGATTATTTCACTGTGCCTTTAAACAGCTTGGAAAATTCCAGAAAATGATGTCATGGCTTTAGAAGCTTATGATAGGCTAATTGACATCATTTGAGTCAATTGTAGGTGTACCTGTGGATGTATTTCAGGGCCTACGTTCAAACTCATTGCCTCTTTGCTGGACATCATAGGAAAAAAAAAAGCATGTGCGAGCAAAGAGTACTACAAACCTGACTCCGTTACACCAGCTCTGTCAGGAGGAATGGGCCACAATTCACCCAATTTATTGGCTACCGAAATGTTTGACCCAAGTTAAACAATTTAAAGGCAATGCTACCAAATTCTAATTGAGTGTGTAAACTTCTGACCCACTGGGAATGTGATGAAAGAAATAAAAGCTGAAATAAATCATTCTCTAATATTTTTCTGACATTTCACGTTCTTAAAATAAAGTGGTTATCCTAACTGACCTAAGAAAGGGAATTTTTACTAGGATTAAATTTCAGGAATTGTGAAAAACTGAGTTTAAATGTATTTGGCCAAGGTGTATGTAAACTTCCGATTTCAACTGTATGCATCTGTAAACCGTGGCGAAGTCAATCAGCAATAACATACGAGGATGAGGACACCCCTTCTAATTAGTGGATTTGTCTATTTCAGCCACACCTGTTGCTCGCAGGTGTATAAAACCCGAAAACAGATCTTCATATGCAATCTTCATAGACAAACATGGACTGTAGAATGGCTGAAGAGCTCAGTGACTTTCAACCTGGCACCGTCATAGGATGCCACCTTTCCAACAAGCCAGTTGGTCAAATATATGCCCTGTTAGATGTGCCCCGGTGCTGTTATTATAAAGTGGAAACATCTAGGAGCAACAACAGCTCATCCGCGAAGTGGTAGGCCACAGAAGCTTACAGAAGCTCACACAAGCCTAAGATACCAAGCTCAATGCCAATTGTCGGCTGGTGTGGTATAAAGCTCACCACCATTGGACTCACGAGTGATGAATCATGCTTTTCGTCTGAGGGACGAAGGGACGAGGGACGAATTTGGGTTCGGCGGATGCCATGAGAACGCTATCTGCCCGAATGCATAGTGCCAACTGCAAAGTTTGGTGGAGTAGGAATAATGGTCTGTGGCTGTTTTTCATGGTTCGGTCCTGGCCCTTTAGTTCCAGTGAAGGGTTTTTCATGGTTCGGGCCTGGCCCTTTAGTTCCAGTGAAGGGTTTTTCATGGTTCGGGCCTGGCCCTTTAGTTCCAGTGAAGGGTTTTTCATGGTTCGGGCCTGGCCCTTTAGTTCCAGTGAAGGGAAATCCATACAAGGACATTTTAGACAATTCTGTGCTTCCAGTTTTGTGACAACAGTTTGGGGAAGGCCCTTTCCTGTTTCAGCATGACAATGCACCCATGCACAAAGCGATGTCCATAAAGAAATGGTTGGTCGAGATCAGTGTTGAATAACTTGACAGAGCCCTGACCTCGACCCCATCGAACATCTTTGAGATGAATTGGAACTGGATTAGCCAGGCCTAATCCTAACATCAAGGCCTGACCTCACTAATGCTCTTGTGGCTGAATGGAAGCAAGTCCCTGCAGCAATGTTCCAACATCTAGTGGAAAGCATTCCCAGAAGAGTAGAGGCTGTTACAGTAGCAAAGGGGGGACCAAGTACATTAGAGTTTCTACTTTGAGAAACAGACGCCTCACAAGTCCTCAACTGGCAGCATCATTAAATAGTACCAGCAAAACACCAGTCTCAACGTCAACAGTGAGGAGGCAACTCTGGGATGCTGGCCTTCCAGGCAGAGTTCCTATGTCCAGTGTCTTGGTTCTTTTGCACATCTTAATCTTTTCTTTTTATTGGCCAGTTCGAGATTTGGCTTTTTCTTTGCAACTCTGCCTAGAAGACCAGCATCCCGGTGTCGCCTCTTCATTACAACTGCCCACGTCCTCCTCCGACACCTTTTGGCAGGACAAAATGTTTTGGCATGACATGCCCTTCCCAACAATGCAGAGGTTAAAATGTATGATGTGTAACAACATGACGTGCCAAATTGATCTGTGATTTAGTGCATTATTATAGCGTAAGAATTAGAATAAGCCCCCTCAATATTTATAGCCATCTCTCTGGGAGCTGATCCGTCATCAGCATAGTGGAATCATTCTGTTAAGGTAATATTTGAATGTAGAAAGTTGATCAGAGAGCAGCGCTGCCTTTCTCTTAATCCTATCAGTATCAACACATGATAAAACGAGCGAACATTCTTTCTGCGTGGTGTTTTGGGAAACACGTTACATCTTCGGCCATTGTAAAATACTCGTAAGCCTAAATTCCATCGCTATCTGGACACCGGGGCCTGGGCTGTTGATTATGCAAACATATATTTTACGACTTTGCAACTTTACAAGAAGAATATCATCTTTTGAATTAGATACTTTTCTTGTTTACTGTCTTGTTTACTGTATCATGTTGCAATCAAACACACACTAATTGTGCATCATTTGCTGGGTGGTCAAGGCCATAGACCCATTTAGGAGGAGTTACATGCGTCATCAAACCTCAAGGGCCAATAATTGACTGTTTATACTGACAGGGAGGTCACAGCCTAGCACTGATGCAGTCTAATGTAATTCAACTTGACTAATGGAATATTCTTAGATTTCTTTTTACAAGACGATTGAAACCGTTAGACGAAGTGAATAATTTGTTTCTGTGCTGAAACAAATGTGAGATATGCTTAACTAAAATTAATAGGTGTGTGGGTCTCTTAGAAACCATCAATTACTCTGTTCATTGCAGTACAAACACATTTGACAATTTCAAGCAGCAAAATAAAACTCATAACAGCATTACTGAAACAAATTAGGCACTTTTAATGCTATTTTACATAATTAGATATGTTTAAGTTTACAAAAACTGCACGTTTTCACAGTGTTGTCATAACAACTAGGGGTATACCTACCAACATAATATAAACGGGTACCTGTACTACATTTTAGGCCAGGCAGCCTCATAGGAAACTGTGTATGAAAACCTACATACTACAGAAAAATAGGGCATGATTGTGATTCTCACAAGCTACAGTGCCTTGCGAAAGTATTCGGCCCCCTTGAACTTTGCGACCTTTTGCCACATTTCAGGCTTCAAACATAAAGATATAAAACTGTATTTTTTTTGTGAAGAATCAACAACAAGTGGGACAGAATCATGAAGTGGAACGACATTTATTGGATATTTCAAACTTTTTTAACAAATCAAAAACTGAAAAATTGGGCGTGCAAAATTATTCAGCCCCTTTACTTTCAGTGCAGCAAACTCTCTCCAGAAGTTCAGTGAGGATCTCTGAATGATCCAATGTTGACCTAAATGACTAATGATGATAAATACAATCCACCTGTGTGTAATCAAGTCTCCGTATAAATGCACCTGCACTGTGATAGTCTCAGAGGTCCGTTAAAAGCGCAGAGGGCATCATGAAGAACAAGGAACACACCAGGCAGGTCCGAGATACTGTTGTGAAGAAGTTTAAAGCCGGATTTGGATACAAAAAGATTTCCCAAGCTTTAAACATCCCAAGGAGCACTGTGCAAGCGATAATATTGAAATGGAGGGAGTATCAGACCACTGCAAATCTACCAAGACCTGGCCGTCCCTCTAAACTTTCAGCTCATACAAGGAGAAGACTGATCAGAGATGCAGCCAAGAGGCCCATGATCACTCTGGATGAACTGCAGAGATCTACAGCTGAGGTGGGAGACTCTGTCCATAGGACAACAATCAGTCGTATATTGCACAAATCTGGCCTTTATGGAAGAGTGGCAAGAAGAAAGCCATTTCTTAAAGATATCCATAAAAAGTGTTGTTTAAAGTTTGCCACAAGCCACCTGGGAGACACACCAAACATGTGGAAGAAGGTGCTCTGGTCAGATGAAACCAAAATTGAACTTTTTGGCAACAATGCAAAACGTTATGTTTGGCGTAAAAGCAACACAGCTCCTCACCCTGAACACATCATCCCCACTGTCAAACATGGTGGTGGCAGCATCATGGTTTGGGCCTGCTTTTCTTCAGCAGGGACAGGGAAGATGGTTAAAATTGATGGGAAGATGGATGGAGCCAAATACAGGACCATTCTGGAAGAAAACCTGATGGAGTCTGCAAAAGACCTGAGACTGGGACGGAGATTTGTCTTCCAACAAGACAATGATCCAAAACATAAAGCAAAATCTACAATGGAATGGTTCAAAAATAAACATATCCAGGTGTTAGAATGGCCAAGTCAAAGTCCAGACCTGAATCCAATCGAGAATCTGTGGAAAGAACTGAAAACTGCTGTTCACAAATGCTCTCCATCCAACCTCACTGAGCTCGAGCTGTTTTGCAAGGAGGAATGGGAAAAAATGTCAGTCTCTCGATGTGCAAAACTGATAGAGACATACCCCAAGCGACTTACAGCTGTAATCGCAGCAAAAGGTGGTGCTACAAAGTATTAACTTAAGGGGGCTGAATAATTTTGCACGCCCAATTTTTCCGTTTTTGATTTGTTAAAAAAGTTTGCAATATCCAATAAATGTCGTTCCACTTCATGATTGTGTCCCACTTGTTGTTGATTCTTCACAAAAAAATACAGTTTTATATCTTTATGTTTGAAGCCTGAAATGTGGCAAAAGGTCGCAAAGTTCAAGGGGGCCGAATACTTTCGCAAGGCACTGTACATCCCAGCTAGCAGGTTTGGTTCCTTGGAAGTTGTGGGAACATATGTTTTGGTTTCACATTGGTTGTGTGAGAATTTTTTTAACGTTCTGAGAAGAGAAGTTTTGCCTCTACTGGAAATGTTTATTTTTAGGTTGCAGAGAGGTTCTGAGAACTCTGATTCCTTTAAAGATGTCCTATGGGGTTTTATTAACGCTATGAAAATAGAAATTGTAGGTTATTTGTAGGTTTTTGAATAACTTCCTTAAAACTTAATGTTTCAATATGACTTTAATAACACAACAAACCTATGTTGAGCTCCAAGCACAGACTGCACACATAAATTAATTCCCTTAGGCACATTTATTTTTTCTTGTGACACAGCATCAGTGAGATTCAAACCTCTCTATCCATGGAATTTGTCCACTGAGCCACCAGGATGGAGCTTTATGTTCTGAGAACGGAATGTATATGTTTTTAAATAACATTATTAGAAAGTTCTTTGAATGTTTCTAAAGTTTTCTATTGGTTTTGAGAAAATCATTTAGTTTATTGATGTTAATGTGTACAGTTACTTTAATGTGCCTTAATAACAAACTTTTAGGCCATCTGTAAATACAAATACATTTGTTCAATTATGAGACAAGTTGGTTTAGCCAAAGAAAAATTCAGGAACCTTCCCGCTCGCAATGATTGGCTGAGGTAATGGTGGGCTGCACATGCCGAGAGATGAGTTTCTGATTGGTCTGTGGTGTAGCATCTTGTGTCTTTAAAATGAGCTGCTCATTATGCGTAGATAATCGTTTAAACTGCAGGTTTTTTTATATATTTAATATGTAACGTTGGCCATGGAGAACTGCAAATATGTTGCTCCTGCTCTCAATAACATTGCTGCCCTGGTCACTGGGAAAAAGTTGTGATGGACTACTTTCTGGAAGACGATCGTACCATGCTGACTCTGAAAATGAATCAGACGATTCAATTGAATCAGACGAAGAAATCCCTGATTTAGGTAAAAACGTTCTCATCGAAGAAGACATTGTAGAGTCTTATGATGACGGTGATGGAGAAGAAATGTCGATCAACAGTGTTGCTGTCACAGAAGATGTTGACTGAGTTTTGAAATCAGTGAAATATCTGTGCAAACTAAAAGTAAACGACACAGGACGTCCCATTTAATGAAAGGGGTTGCAGTCTGCCGTGAAGCTTTCATCCATGTATACGGACTGGTAAGAGTCTAGCTACAGTTTAATATATTATATATTTCAAATTTTGTCAGAAAGTTGTTTTTATTGAAAGTTAAAGCTTCCTAACTAGCCAGCTGAAGTTCAATAACTAACATTAAACCTATTTGGTTAACTTTAGCCAGCTATGACAATCGGTTTGTACAGGGATTATGGTTATTTGTTTAGCTGGCTAGCTAGCTAAACAAAAGACCCCAAGTTAAAGCTGGTTGTTAGCTAGCTAACGTTAGCTGATGTTCGATGGCTGGCTAGCTAGCTAATGTTATGCGTATGAACTGTGTGTAACATTTAGTTATTTTTTCTCAGAATGCCATTTTGCATTCCTAGTTATAACCTAATGTTAGCTAGATAACTATCTGACATTGAACCTATTTGGTTAGCTTTAGCTAGCTATGACAATCGGTTTGTATTGCTAGTACTCTATGGATTGGGATTATGGTTCATTGCTTAGCTGGCTAGCTAGCTTCATGTCTAAACAAAAGACCCCAAGTAAAAGCTTGCTGCTACCTAGCTAGCTGACCATAGCTGGCTAGCTAGCTTCATGTCTAAACAAAAGACCCCAAGTAAAAGCTTGCTGCTACCTAGCTAGCTGACCTTAGATGGCTGGCTGGCTTGCTAGCTAACATTACACGTGTGAGCTGTGTGTAGTGATATCTCAGAATGCCATTTCGTATCTATTGTATAATAATGCTACAATATTTGTATCTGGAATTTGTCTTTCAACATCAATAGAACACACCTGACACTCCTCCACCAGTCATACAAGGAGAAAGGTCTAATGCCTTCCATCAAAAAGAGAGCTGGCCCATACAAGCACAGGTTACACTTGAAGCATGAGGACTTGCAGGGAGTGGTGAACTTCATCAACAACTACGCAGAAGATAATGCAATAGTATTACCAGGAAGACACCCAAGACACACACACTTTAGTGGAAAACTGCTGCCAATATTTAATTGACCTCAAACATGATTGGCACTACCTTTGTTTGTTCTCACAATATTTCTGTATATTCAGGTCTGTTCAACGCTGGTCCGACCAATCTGATTCCACGTTTCAAGACTGCTTCGATCACGTGGAATGGGATATGTTCCGCATTGTGTCCAACAACAACATTGACGAATACGCTGATTCGGTGAGCGAGTTCATTAGAAAGTGCATTGGCAATGTCGTACCCACAGCATCTATTAAAACATTCCCAAACCAGAAACCGTGGATTGATGGCAGCATTCGCGCGAAACTGAAAGCGTGAACCACTGCTTTTAACCAGGGCAAGGTGACCAGAAACATGACCGAATACAAACAGTGTAGCTATTCACTCCGCAAGGCAATCAAACAAGCTAAGCGTCAGTATAGAGACAAAGTAGAGTCACAATTCAACGGCTCAGACACAAGAGGTATGTGGCAGGGTCTACAGTCAATCACGGATTACAAAAAGAAAATCAGCCCCGTCGCAGACCAGGATGTCTTGCTCCCAGACAGACTAAATAACTTCTTTACTCTCTTTGAGGACAATACAGTGCCATGGACACGGCCTGCTACCAAAACCTGTGGACACTCCTTCACTGCAGCCGACGTGAGTAAAACGTTTAAACGTGTTAACCCTCGCAAGGCTGCAGGCCCAGACAGCATCCCCAGTCACGTCCTCAGAGCATGTGCAGACCAGCTGGCTGGTGTGTTTACGGACATATTCAATCAATCCTTATCCCAGTCTGTTGTTCCCACATGCTTCAATAGGGCCACCATTTTTCCTGTTCCCAAGAAATCTAAGGTAACTGAGCTAAACTACTACCGTCCCGTAGCACTCACTTCCTTCATCATGAAGTGCTTTGAGAGACTAGTCAAGGACCATATCACCTCCACCCTACCTGACACCCTAGACCCAACTCCAATTTGCTTACCGCCCCAATAGGTCCACAGGCGACGCAATCGCAACCACACTGCACACTGCCCTAACCCATTTGGACAAGAGGAATACCTATGTGAGAATGCTGTTCATCGACTACAGCTCAGCATTTAACACCACAGTACCCTCAACTCGCCATTAAGCTCGAGACCCTGGGTCTCGACCCCTCCCTGTGCAACTGGGTACTGGACTTCCTGACGGGCCACCCCCAGGTGGTGAGGGTAGGTAACAACATCTCCACCCCGCTGATCCTCAACACTGGGGCCCCACAAGGGTGCGTTCTGAGCCCTCTCCTGTACTCCCTGTTCACCCACGACTGCGTGGCCATGCACGCCTCCAACTCAATCATCAAGTTTGTGGACGACACTACAGTGGTAGGCTTGATTACCAACAACGACGAGACGGCCTACAGGGAGGAGGGGAGGGCCCTCGGAGTGTGGTGTCAGGAAAATAACCACACACTCAACGTCAACAAAACAAAGGAGATGATCGTGGACTTCAGGAAACAGCAGAGGGAGCACCCCCCCTATCCACATTGACTGGACAGTAGTGGAGAGGGTAGTTTGTTTTAAGTTCCTCGGCGTACACATCACGGACAAACTAAATTGGTCCACCCACACAGACAGCGTTGTGAAGAAGGCGCAGCAGCGCCTCTTCAACCTCAGGAGGCTGGTGAGATTCGGTTTGTCACCAAAAGCACTCACAAACTTCTACAGATGCACAATCGAGAGCATCCTGTCGGGCTGTATCACTGCATGGTACGGCAACTGCTCCGCCCTCAACCGTAAGGCTCTCCAGAGGGTAGTGAGGTCTGCACAACGCATCACCGGGGGCAAACTACCTGCCCTCCAGGACACCTACACCACCCGATATCACAGGAAGGCCATACAGATCATCAAGGACAACAACCACCCAAGCCACTGCCTGTTCACCCCGCTATCATCCAGAAGGCGAGGTCAGAACAGGTGCATCAAAGCAGGGGCCGAGAGACTGAAAAACAGCTTCTATCTCAAGGCCATCAGACTGTTAAACAGCCACCACTAACATTGAGTGGCAGCTGCCAACATACTGACTCAACTCCAGCTCGCTTCAATAATGGAAATGGATGGAAATTGATGTAAAAAAAAATATCACTAGCCACTTTAAACAATGCCACTTAATATAATGTTTACATACCTTACATTACTCATCTCATATGTACAGTATGTACTGTACTCGATACCATCTACTGTATCTTGCCTATGCCGTTCTGTACCATCACTCATCCATATATCTTTATGTACATATTCTTTATCCCTTTACACCTGTGTGTATAAGGTAGTAGTTGTGGAATTGTTAGGTTAGATTACTCGTTGGTTATTACTGCATTGTCGGAACTAGAAGCACAAGCATTTCGCTACACTCGCATTAACATCTGCTAACCATGTGTATGTGACAAATAACATTTGATTTGATTTATTTTCCAGAGGTACCTGAGGTAAGGCTGTCTTCCTCCAGGAATCTGTGGAGAAAATTGCTGCCCCACTTCTCAAGCACTAAGCCCAGGACAGACCTGTGCTGACAGTGCCAGAGGAACAACTATCAGGTCTTCCGATCTGCCAATCTACCAGAAGCTGTTAAGTCAGCCAAGCTGAGGAAGCAAGAGCAGCATCTCCTTCTTGTTCAGAGTGAGCGGTCTGTCTACCAGAAGATGGTTGCTGACTGCAAGACCACCTGTCAAGACCTGCAGTTGTCTCTGGGGGCCCCTACTGAACCAACAATCATAGACATCAGTATGCATTAAAGCTTTGATTTTGCTCAATAAGTTAGCAACATTTCCTTCTTTATGCTGATTAAGGACATAGATGGATAGATAGATACTCACATTTATTTACATATGTACAGTGGAATAAAATGCAAATTAATTACTTAAAAATCATACAATGTGATTTCCTGGATTTTTGTTTTAGATTCCATCTCTCACAGTTGAAGTGTACCTATGATAAAAATTACAGACCTCTACATGCTTTGTAAGTAGGAAAACCTGCAGAATCAGCAGAGTATCAAATATTTGTTCTCTCCACTGTATAAGGGGTACCGGTTCTGAGTCAATGTTCTCCCCACTGTATATATATACACCACTGTTCAAAAGTTTGGGGGTCACATAGAAATGTCCCTGTTTTTGAAATAACATCAAATTGATCAGAAATACAGTGTAGAGGTTTTGAATGTTGTAAATGAATTAATTGTAGCTGGAAACGGCAGATTTTTTAATGGAATATCTACATAGGCATACAGAGGCCCATTGTCAGCAATCATAACTCCAATGGCACGTTGTCACGCCTTGGTCTTAGTATTTTGTGTTTTCTTTAATTATTTGGTCAGGCCAGGGTGTGACATGGGTTTGTGTGTTGTGTTTCGTATTGGGGTTTGTAGTATTTGGGATCGCGGCTGATTAGGGATGTTGTATAGGCTTGGCTGCCTGAGGCGGTTCTCAATCAGCAGTCAGGTGCTTCTCGTTGCCTCTGATTGGGAACCGTATTTAGGTAGCCTGAGTTCGCTTTGTCTTTCGTGGGTGATTGTTCCTGTCTCTGTGTTGTGTCACCAGATAGGCTGTAATTAGGTTTCACGTTCCGTTTGTTGTTTTTTGTATTTATTTAGTTATTTCATGTATCTTCACTTTTCCTTCATTAAAGATCATGAGTAACCACCACGCTGCATTTCGGTCCGACTCTCTTTCAACAAACGAAGAACGCCGTTACAGAATCACCCACCACACACGGACCGAGCGGCGTGGTTACAGGCAGCGACCGCAGGAAAAGCGAAAGGAGGACGTTATGGACAGCAATGGCATGGAGTATACGACGTGGGAAGAAATCGACAGGTGGGCGGCCGACCCAGAGAGAGTGCAGGAGCCCGCATGGGATTCGCTGGAACAGTGCGAAGAAGGCTATAGGCGAATGGAGTTGGAGAAACAGACACGGCGGCGCAGAGCGAAACCCGAGAGTCACCCCAAAAAATGTATTGGGGGGGGCTCAGAGGGAGAGTGGCTGAGTCAGGAGATGGACCTGAGCCAACTCTCCTTGTTTATCGTGAGGAGCCACGGAGGAGACCAGAACCAGAGCCGTTGTTAGAGGTGAGCGAAGCAGAGACTGTGAAGGAGTTAATGGGGAAAGTGGAGTGGAGAGTAATGAGGGAGTTGCTAGCTTGGTGCTATAGATATCATATACGTCCGACGGATCGTGTCGGGGATTTGATGGCACCTGAGTTAGCGCTCCATACTCGTCCTGAGGTGCGTGTTAGTCGGCTGGTGAAGTTGGTGCCAGCCTCACGCACCAGGCCTCCTGTGCACATCCCTAGCCTTGCACATCCTGTGCCACCTCCACACACCAGTCCTCCGGTAGCAGCTCCCCGCACCAGGCTTCCTGTGCATGTCCTCGCTCCAGTATCACCAGTGCCCGCACCACGCATCAGGCCTACAGTGCGCCTCGCCTCTCCTGCGCTGTCGGAGTCTCCCGCCTGTTCAGCACAGCCAGAGCCTTCCTTCCCTCCTGCGCTGTCGGAGTCTCCCGCCTGTTCAGCGCAGCCAGCGTTTTCCTCCTCTCCTGCGCTGCCGGAGCCTCCTGCCTGTTTGAAGCAGCCTGAGCTGCCAGTCTGCAGGGAGCTGTCAGTCTGCAAGAGCTGCCAGTCTGCAAGGAGCTTCCAGTCTGCAAGGAGCGGCCAGTCTGCAAGGTGCTGTCAGCCTGCATGGAGCAGTCAGAGCTGTCAGTCTGCAAGGAGCTGCCAGTCTGCAGGGAGCTGCCAGTCTGCATGGAGCTGTCAGCCTGCATGGAGCAGTCAGAGCTGTCAGTCTGCAAGGAGCTGTCAGTCTGCAAGGAGCTGTCAGTCTGCAGGGTGCTGTCAGTCTGCAAGGAGCCGCCAGTCTGCAAGGAGCTCTCAGTCTGCAAGGACCTGCCAGTCTGCATGGAGCAGTCAGAGCTGTCAGTCTGCATGAAGCAGCCAGAGCTGTCAGTCTGCAAGGAGCTGCCAGTCTGCAAGGAGCTGCCAGTCTGCAAGGAGCTGTCAGTCTGCAAGGAGCTGTCAGTCTGCAAGGAGCTGCCAGTCTGCAAGGAGCTGCCAGTCTGCAAGGAGCTGCCAGTCTGCAAGGAGCTGTCAGTCTGCAAGGAGCTGTCAGCCTGCATGGAGCAGTCAGAGCTGTCAGCCTGCATGAAGCAGCCAGAACTGTCAGTCTGCAAGGAGATGCCAGTCTGCAAGGAGCTGTCAGTCTGCAAGGAGCTGTCAGCCTGCATGGAGCAGTCGGAGCTGTCAGTCTGCAAGGAGCTGCCAGTCTGCAAGGAGCTGCCAGTCTGCAAGGAGCTGCCAGTCTGCAAGGAGCTGTCAGCCTGCATGGAGCAGTCAGAGCTGTCAGTCTGCAGGGAGCTGTCAGTCTGCAAGGAGCTGTCAGTCTGCAAGGAGCTGCCAGTCTGCAAGGAGCTGCCAGTCTGCAGGGTGCTGTCAGCCTGCATGGAGCAGTCAGAGCTGTCAGTCTGCAGGGAGCTGTCAGTCTGCAAGGAGCTGCCAGTCTGCAAGGAGCTGCCAGTCTGCAGGGTGCTGTCAGCCTGCATGGAGCAGTCAGAGCTGTCAGTCTGCATGAAGCAGCCAGAGCTGCCAGTCTGCAAGGAGCTGTCAACCTGCATGGAGCAGTCAGAGCTGTCAGTCTGCATAGAGCAGCTAGATCCGCCAGTCAGCCATGATCTTCTAGATCTGCCAGTCAACCAGATTCTTCCAGATCAGCCTGTCAACCAGAATCTTCCAGATCTGCTAGTCAACCAGAATCTTCCAGATCTGCTAGTCAACCAGAATCTTCCAGATCTGCTAGTCAACCTGAATCTTCCAGATCCGCCAGCCAGCCAGGATCAACCGGAGCCTACTACCTACCTGAGCTTCATCTCAGTACTGAGCTTCATCTCAGTACTGGGCTTCCCCTCAGTTCTGGGCTGCCCCTCAGTTCCGGGCTGCCCCTCAGTCCCGAGCTGCCCCTCAGTCCCGAGCTGCCTCAGTCCCGAGCTGCCCCTCAGTCCCGCGTTGCCCATCAGTCCCGAGCTGCCCCTCAGTTCCGGGCTGCCCCGCAGTCCCGAGATGCCCCTCAGTCCCGAGCTGCCCCTCAGTCCCGAGCTGTCCCTCAGTCCCGAGATGCCCCTCAGTCACGAGCTGCTCCTCAGTTCTGTGGGGTTCTGGGTGAGGACTATTAGGCCATGGTCGGCGGCGAGGGTGGATTATCCCAGGACGCGAAGGGGAGGAACTATGACATTTATGGAGTGGGGGCCACGTCCCGAGCCGGAGCCGCCACCATGGACAGACGCCCACCCGGACCCTCCCTATGGTTTTGAGGTGTGTCCGGGAGTCCGCACCTTGGGGGGGGGGGGTTCTGTCACGCCTTGGTCTTAGTATTTTGTGTTTTCTTTAATTATTTGTTCAGGTCAGGGTGTGACATGGGTTTGTGTGTTGTGTTTCGTATTGGGGTTTGTAGTATTTGGGATCGCGGCTGATTAGGGGTGTTGTATAGGCTTGGCTGCCTGAGGCGGTTCTCAATCAGCAGTCAGGTGCTTCTCGTTGCCTCTGATTGGGAACCGTATTTAGGTAGCCTGAGTTCGCTTTGTCTTTCGTGGGTGATTGTTCCTGTCTCTGTGTTGTGTCACCAGATAGGCTGTATTAGGTTTCTCGTTCCGTTTGTTGTTTTTTGTATTTATTTAGTTATTTCATGTATCGTCACTTTTCCTTCATTAAAGATCATGAGTAACCACCACGCTGCATTTCGGTCCGACTCTCTTTCAACAAACGAAGAACGCCGTTACACACGTTGTGTTAGCTAATGCAAGTGTATAATTTTAAGAGGCTGATTGATCATTAGAAAACCCTTATGCAATTATGTTAGCACTGCTGAAAACCATTGTACTGATTAAAGAAGCAATAAAACTGGCCTTCTTTAGACTAGTTTGAGTATCTGGAGCATCAGCATTTGTGAGTTCAATTACAGCCTCAAAATGTCCAGAAATAAAGAACTTTCTTCTGAATCTCATCAGTCTAACATGGCAGGGTAGCCTAGTTGTTAGAGCGTTGGACTAGTAACCGGATGGTTGCAAGTTCAAACCCCTGAGCTGACAAGGTACAAATCTGTCGTTCTGTTCCTAGGCCGTCATTGAAAATAAGAATTTGTTCTTAACTGACTTGCCTGGTTAAATAAAGGTTAAATAAAAATAAAAATAAAAGTATATTCTTGTTCTGATAAACGAAGGCTATTCCATGTGAGATATTGCTAAGAAACTGAAGATGTCATACAACGCTGTGTACGACTTCCTTCAGAGAACAGCGCAAACAGTCTCTAACCAGAATAGAAAGAGGAGTGGGAGGCCCCGGTGCACAACTGAGCAAGAGGACAAGTACCTTAGAGTGTCTAGTTTGAGAAACAGACAAGTCCTCAACTGGCAGCTTCATTAAATAGTACCAGCAAAACATCAGTCTCAACTTCAACAGTGAAAAGGCGACTCCGGGATGCTGGCCTTCTAGGCAGAGTTGCAAAGAAAAAGACATATCTCAGACTGGCCAATAAAAAGAAAAGATGAAGATGGGCAAAAGAACCCAGACACTGGACAGAGGAAAAAATATCAAATTTTGCTACATAAGACCGATTTCAGACTGTCGGCCACATTAGGACAACCAAGAAACACGTGATTGTCAGAATGTTTTGTGCTAGCTGGTATAGACTTACAATATTACATCATCATGTATTATAGACTCCAGTGTGGTATTATGCCTCAATGCATGAAATGGTGCCTGGCAACATGTATAATTATTTTTTTAAACTACGCAATTCAGTTAAGAACAAATTCTTATTTACAAGGACGGCCAAACCCAGACAACGCTGGGCCAATTGTGCACCACCAAATGGGACACCATATGGGACCAGGAATTGTAGTGGTGCTTCTTGCACTGAGATGCAGTGCCCTAGACCGCTGCGCCACTCATGTTTAAGTTTACAAAAACTCTGCAAGTTTTCACAGTGCTGTCATGACAACTGGGGGTACACCTACCAAAATTAGGTAATTGGTACCTGTACTGTATTTTAGGCAAGGCAGTGCCTCATTGCAAGCTGTGTGTGAAAACCTACATACTAGAGTGTCATTCAGTGGGGATGAGGAGAAGTATGTTGAAGGATTAATCTCAGAGGTCAGTGGGAATGTCATGTTTTCTTGTGGTAACTATCCATGCCAGATGGACTGGAGTGACCCTCTTCACAGTTCACAAAGTCCCCCAAGGGGAGATAGAATATAAAATGTTTCTATAGTGACGGTAGATAGAGAACTAGTGGGAACATATGTTTTTGGTTTCACATTGGGTGTGTGAACGTTTTTTAAACGTTCTGAGAAGAGAAGTTAACATTTAGCCTGTTCTGGAAATGTTATTTACTCTGATTCCTTTGAAGATTTCATAGGAGGTTTTATTAATGCTATGAAAACAGAAATGGTAGGTTATTTGGAGGTTTTTGAATAACTTCCTTAAAACTTTAACTGAATGTTTCAGTACGACTTTAATAACAGCTCAACTTATTTTGGATGACCTTTTTTGAGCTCCAAGCACAGAATGGGACACATATAAATGTTAATTTCTTTAGAAAAATGTTAATTTCTTTTGGCATTAATCATGCAAACACATGCATTTTTTGTTGTGACACAGCATCAGTGAGATTCAAACCTCTCTATCCATGGGATTAGTCCACTGAGCCACCAGGATGGAGCTTTATGTTCTGAGAACGGAATGTATATGTTTTTAAATAACATTATTAGAAAGTTCTTTGAACGTTTCTAAAGTTTTCTATTGGTTTTGAGAACAGAATTTTGTTTATTGATGCTAATATGTACAATTATATTTGTTTATGTTCCCAGAATATTGCCAAGAACTGACATTATAAAAGAACCGTACATGGTCTGAATGTTCTGAGGACATCGCTTAAGTTACTTAATTTATTTGAACGTTCCCAGAATGTAGTTAACATATGAAAATAGAACCACATGGAAATGTGTGTGGAATGTTCTGTGGAAGTACTGAAATTCCCATAGACGAACATTGTTTCTTAACGTTCTCTCAACAATATGAGAACATTCCCAATGTCAAACCAGTTGGAGAACATTCCTAGAACATTACCAAAATGTTAATTAATTGGAATCATGTTTAAACTTTTCGGAAACGCTCTATTAAATTCCTGAAATACCAAGTTCCTTAAATGTGCTGAGAATGTTCCAAAGCAAGCAACTTTTTTGCACCAATCCCAGAAATGTATAGGAAGGTTGTATGCAATATAACCATAGGACAAACACGCTCTCACCAAGCTCTTAGAAACATATGGTTGTCATAACGTTATGTGCTAGCTTGTATAGGCTTACACAATTACATCATCATGCATGAAACACTCCATTGGGGTGGTATTATGCCTCAATGCATGAAATTATGTCTGGCTATATCACATCACCTCTTAATCATGAGCTTCTATGTCAACCATTCCAAATCTATCCTAAAACTTGTCCCCAACGTCCCGTCTCCTCTCCACTGCTGCCTCAGTCTGGAAGGTGAAGACATGTCCTCATCCCTGGGTCGGATTACAGCAGCAGAACGCCTTATCGCTCGCCATACGACACATTTGTTCCTAACACTATACTATAGTCTGGTTACAAAGCTCAAGGTCGATGGGAGAGAGGCCATGTTGACATTTTATCTCTGTCCTGAGTACTTCTCACTGAAATCTGCATCATTCGATCTCCCTCTAATAGATCCCCGGCTCCTATCTCTCTAGATTAAAACGACTGATGGCTCCTCCAGCAGCATGTTATTGAGAGAAGAGAGCCTTTGGAGGAGGGGATGAGGAGGAGGAGGGAGGGAGGGAGGGGGGCGCCTTCCTCAGAGGGCTCTGGTGACAGGACAGAGAAAGAGAGAGCACCATGTATCCCTGATAAAGTTACTAAAAGAGGGATGCAATGTATGGAATGATGCCCTTCTTCTCATCTTGGACTACAGGCTCTTTGGTGGCAATAAAATGGATGTGTTAGATTAGAAAGAAGAGAGGGAAAGGAGAAAAATATGTGGCTGTTGTTGAAATGGAGTAGGGAGGGCGAGGTGATACGCAGCAAGGGACCATGGGGGACTCTACTGTCCAGCAAGCTGCTGTCTGTCTGTCTGTCTGTCTGCTCCTTGTCTGGTGCCAAAGCATTTCAGAGGCAGACTGCATGGCAAAGAGATGAAACTGCCCCCTGGGGTTTCCTGCCTCTGTAATGGAAACCACCCCTGTACCACTGACACGGGGTTCGGTGTCATGTTAACAACAACACTTTATACTCCCCAAGCTGTAGCACACTAACCCTACCAAAAACCATGGCTTTGGTTGTGCAAGAGCGATACTTGATACTTAATACATGCTGTTGCCCTTCCTTTATTGGATTAATGAGTTGTTTGTGGTTGTATTTTTCATATCTCTCTCCTACCTCGCTTCACAACCCCTTTATCCCTGCTAATCACTCCAGGTCAACAGACCCACCATGTTTCCATGATGCCCTCTCCTCTGGCTCTTTCTCTCTCCATCTATCCATTTCTCCTCCCAATGACTCCTCTGTAGGTTAGTAATCCCCACCAGGATAGGGAGTGTCACTCCAGGGTTTGCTAAAGTAATGACTGTCCTCCACAGGGGAGTGTGTGTGTGTGTGTGTGTGTGTGTGTGTGTGTGTGTGTGTGTGTGTGTGTGTGTGTGTGTGTGTGTGTGTGTGTGTGTGTGTGTGTGTGTGTGTGTTTTTGCAGAAGTGTGTGTGTATGGGCGTATGTGGGTGCTTGTGTGCGTCTGTATTTGTTTGCAATGCACGTGTGTGCATGTGTGTGTGTAGACTCAGGCTAATTGGTCATCTGCACTCTGGTCAGCCATTCATTGTGAAGCTAAAGGAGCTTCATGCACCCTGACGGACAGCCAGCATAGCTATAGGGAGCTAAAGGAGGGTCATATAACACACTTTCATTATACGGTGTGACACTATTTCAGGTCTCTCTGAAGGACACCTGCTCTGTGGTAGACTATCTGTGAGCTGTAGGGTAACACTGTGGTCGATTTATGATTGTAGTACAGTGGAGTGGGCCTGACCAGCCATGTGGGTTACAGTTTGCAACTGTATTTAAAAAATATATATGTTTTGTATATTTAAAGAAAATGTTTAGATAGAACAGTGAAGTGAAGAGGAGATAGGAAAGGTAGGAGAGGTTGCGAGTCAGAAGGCAGTAAGACACTGGACAACACTGGTCGCTACATTTCTGCTACCTACTTTGTAACGAGTGTTCCTGTGATTGTTGTTGTTGCCTATGTATTGCTGCAGTGAGAAATGAACAGAACACCAACTTGTCAATGGTGGAAGAAGGAGATAGTTGTTTCTTTTTTAACTAGCTCTTCCAGAGCTGGCCTATCATTTCATATGACTGATTCTTCATGGAAATGCAGCTCAACAAGTTACCATTTAATGGGGAGACTTTATTTCCAGGTAATGTCAATGTGATAATAACATCTCGGAACACTCCCAGTGTATTTTTATTAGGCAAGAACAAATTCTTATTTACAATGACGGCATCTTCCAGCAAAACCCGGGCGATACTGGGCCAATTGTGTAGCCACCGTATGGGACTCCTGATTACGGCCGGATCTGATACAGCCTGGAATCTAACCAGGTACTACAGTGGCGCCTCTTGCACTGAGATGCAGCACCAATCGGGAGCCCATTACTGAATTACCTGATAAATGCATTGCTCTCATATCAGGGGCATCATGCACCCATTCTTTTAGATGTAAGTAATTGAGCATGGAGGGAGTGGAAGTCTTACAATTTTGCATTTTTTTAAACAACTGAAACAGCTTTTTAAAATGTTTTTTTTTGTGCAAATGTATTACAAATAAAACACCCGTTTTACTGCCGTTGCGGAGCCCCACCGGGTCTTCACAACTGGAATACCGACGTTATCTGCACGAGGGAGTTATTCAACTGGCCCCTCCATCGCGACTTAACCTGAACGCCCATCTGCTAACTGCGGCCCGCTAATCGTTAGCTGTCTTGAGCATATCGGCTGCTATCTGAACAGGTCTATCGAACAATCTTCTTGGGCCATTATAACTATAACTATTTTGACAATTGGATTGGTCCCCTCTACCACACGGAACCTATTAATCTACCAACGGAAACGCAAGGGGTGGCTAAAAATAGACCTCCATCTTCTGTTAGCTTGCTTGGCTTGGCTCGGCTGGCTGGCTGAATCGCCGTGACCCCAACCAACCTCAGCTAGCTAGGTAGTGTTGATGAATAGATACATGAGAAACGAGACCAAGTTGAGACTCTGGACAAGGCGGATAAGGTATAGTAAAGGCCGTTTATTCAAGAGTAATGATATCTGGCAAAGCGTGCTGCACGGCCCGTTCGTCTAGCTCTTAGGGAACTATCGGAAGAAGAGACCTGAAACATGATGTGCAGTTCATTTTATACATTGAAATGACATAGGTAGATTCTGGTAGTCCTGGCTTCTGGTAGGTTGCTTGTAGGTGATAGACAGTCCCCTCCAGCCTGGTGTCAGTATCCCATTGGTTCTCGACAGAGTTCTTTGTCTTTGGAGCCCATCCCGAAGGGGGTTTGAGTGTGTGTGTGTTTAGGAGTTTCAGTGTGTATGTTATCTTATTACAAATCCCCCTCTTCACATCTGAATAGACGTGACAAAAACTAAAAGTAAGAAAAATAGAACAGGAAAATTGTAGTCCCCCTCTTCACGTCTCCAAAGAGACGTGAAAACTACTCATATGTGCATGTTTCAAACTCCACCGGAGTATCCTCCTGTTGTAGGAGGGGGAACATCAGTGCAGGGTCATTATTTGGTGCAATAGCAGAAGTAATAACTCGAGAAAGCAGGGAGCGGGCACATGGGATGCAACAACAGCCACAGAGGGGTAATATAGCAGCAAACACAGAGACCAGAATAGAAGAGACCAGGACCTTATATTTACCAAATGCATCCATCCAGGAGTCCCACATGCTGGTATCAACCCCAGAGTGGGATTTCATTTTACCATTAAGGGTACACAGGCCTTCTAACGCCACAGTGAGGCTGCCATCAGAGGCTGTGTTATTGGGGATAAATGTGCAACATTGCTCCCCAAACATAAAACATATCCCACCCTTCTCAGCCAGCAACATGTCAACGGCAATGCGATTTTGAAAAGCCATAAGGGAGGTGGCAGCCAGTTGACCATGTACGGCCTCAAAACCTTGTTGAGTCCAGTTACCAAATTTTTGGACATTGATATGTATATAGTTAATGCGGTCAACATTTTTATTCACAGTGCACCACCAGCAGAGAGATGATTCAAAACCTGCGGCGACCTGGTCCACCAGCTTGTACTCATCAGGGACCCCCCTAGGAACACCTATGGCATCAATATACGTGGGATCCCCAACAGTCAGGGCTGCTTCCCGCTTGGTTCTGGTAGGCAGAAACTGTGGGTCCACAGCCTGTATCCGGGTCACCAAATCACCCACACCTATAAGGTAAACAGAGATAGGCAGCAGAAGTGTTACAAGCGCACAAGTACCCGTAGCATTATTGGGAGTTCTGTCAAAAAGCCGAGGTCCCCCACACCACCACCAGATGTCAGCCCTGATCACTGGCTTAAAACCACCAACTACTACGATAGTATTTGTACACCAACCCTCAGGGAGCAAACCTAACTGTAGTATACCCCCTGTCATGTTAATACAGGAGAATTCGGCCCAGGCAACATCAGAGGAAAATACTGGTGCCCTGACCGTAGCGGAGACAACAGGGTAAACTGCATCCCACAAGGAGCAATTACCAGTCGGATTGTCTTTGTCCATAAGGGGCATTAAACATCCGATCTCGACAGTGGCCGGGACAATGCGGAGCAATGGTCTGGCACCCATGCAAACTACGCAACTAGTGGGGGTTGTATTGGCTGCTTGTTCGGTCAATAATAACCAATTGTTAGACAAACCTGAGACACCTGTAGCAACTTGAATGTTCTCATCTGGGGTAGGGGTAGTGACCACTAAAACAGCAGAACCCCACCCATCCCTGTGCTGGGGTAGGGTATGTGGCTTTGCCATACCGTCACGCACCGTCACAGAAGTAGGCTGTGGTTGTGGCGTAAGCAGATATATAGTGTGAAATAGACTTCAGCCCTGCTGATATCTACATATGGGGCCAACGTAAAAACCTGGCAACCCATAGTGGTCCCAGGTCATACAATCAGCTTTATTTGAAAACCAGTGCGTGAAAGTGTAAGCCGTTTGCGCCAGGCAAGGACAACCCGTCCCTTGGAATAGCTGGACCAGTCATACCCTGTTTCCGCCACCAGGTTTTACCAAGACCACTCAGTTAAAACTGGAATAGGTCCAGGCAGGTAGCCCCAGACTATTTTGCGCATGACCCAAAAGGCTCCAAGGCAGGTAAGCGGTGGTGGTGGCATTGAAAAGCAAACACAAGGTGGTGCTCTTCAACTCCTGGGGGGTGCACTTAGTGACCCCCACCTCACGCCTAGAAACGGTATGGTCTTGTGGTAGATAAGAGGGAAGAGAGAGAGAGTTAGTTTCACCTGGCAGAGTAGAATTCAGTGTGTGAATCTGTAGTGGGTGCATCTGTTGGTCTATAAGCCATGTGAGTGTGCATACAGTGACTCCTCCTATGAGAAGAAAAATGACAAACAGGGGTCCCGAGATCCCCAAACGTTCCCAGGGGGAAAGGTGTGATTTAGTCAGGGAGTATGGGGCTGAACCTCCCATGTAGAATTTGGGACCGAATGTAGACCACTTAGGTCAGTTCTGACTTCCGTCAGTGTGCGGGAAGGGGTTGGAGCTGGTGTACAATGTGTGAGGTGGTGCCAAGGTGCGCCCAATTTACCTTTGACCTGGACTGAGTGAGAAGTAACCTCCTTCACTTCGTACGGACCAGTCCACCTGGGTTCCAGCCACTTTCTCTTGTGGACCTTTACCCTTACCCAGTCTCCAACTTTTACCTTCAGTGGTGCTGGATCTTCCGGCAATTCTCTCTCCTGGACCTTGCGAACCTAAACAGAGAGAGCTGCAGAAAGTTTTGTTAGTTCTCTTACATAGTTAGACATAGAAATGTGTTGCACATCAAGAGCGGGCATATGACCTCCCTCCCTTGGTGGGCCAGGCATGACTCTACCAGTCATTATCTCATGAGGAGAGAGATGGGTGAGGCTCTCATGGCCATCAACGCCAGGGGCAGGGCTTCGACCCATTTCAACTTCGACCCGGCACATACCTTAGCTATTTTGGATTTAAGCGTTTGATTCCCGCGTTCCACGAGACCTTGGGATTGTGGCCTATAGACAGACCCAAATTTGTGTGTGATGCCAAATCGCTCCTCCACCTTTCTCAGGTGCTGATTGCTGAAGTGGGAGCCATTGTCGGAACGGATTTGACGCGGAACACCATACCTGGGTATGAGTTCAGTTTGTAGCCATTTAATGACTGATTTCGCATCCTCTCTCGCCATTGGAATTGCCTCTACCCATTTGGAAAACCTATCCACCATCACTAATAGGTATCGTTTCCCATTAACCACATTATCCGCCCCCATGTCTGTGTAATCTATGCTAATGTCCTGAAAACATGCATTAGGTAATGGGTATGAGCCCATTGGAGTTTGGTATGGTTTCTTAGGATTGTAGCTACCACAAATGCTGCACTCGTCACAGAATAAGTCTGTCATATCTTTCATGTGAGGGTGCCACCAGATGTGAGACACCTTCTGTAAAGTCCTTAGTTTGCCTTCGTGGGTGGGCCCATGAGCTTCCCGTATTAGTTCTGGGCATAGATTTGCGGGAGCCACCAATCTGCCGTCATGGCATCTCCACAGTCCATCCGGTCCTTTGGTAGCCCCCTTCTGTCCCCAAACTGAATGTTCATATGGTCCTGCCGAGATCTGGAGCTATTTTATGTGTTGTTCTGTTAGTTCAGTCTGGGGTGGTTGGGTCTGCAGCACCATTTGTCTTGGAGTGTATCCACCAGCTATCTTGGCTGCTTTGTCAGCTGCATCATTCCCCTCGCTGACTCTGTTTTTCAGTTGTTGATGTCCTTTACACTTCATGATGGCCACCTTTTCGGGTAGAGAAACAGATGTAATCAGTTTTTCCATCTGTGTCTTGTGTTTGATTGGAAGGTTCCCTGTGGTGGTGAAGTTGCGCCTCACCCATTGTGGTCCATCCGTATGAACTGCTCCATGGGCATATGCCGAGTCGGTGTAGATATTTACAGTTTTCCCTTCAGCTCCTTTCAGTGCTTGTGTCAAGCCTATGATTTCAGCTAATTGAGTTGACGCAGGTTGCGGAATGATAGCCGACTCCAGGGTCACGTGTGATCCATCCGGAAGCTGCTGCACCACTGCATATGCTGCTATGTTTCCATCTTCTCCTCTGTAACAGCATCCGTCTGTGTACAACCATAGGTCAGGGTTGCAGAGTGGTTCATTCCCCAGGTCAGGTCTCAGTTTTAATTATTGTGCAGCTCGTTCCGCACAGGAGTGGGGCAGTCCTTCTTCCGCGTTGAGCGCGTCAGCCATGTTTTTGTCAGTGTTGACAAATGTGATGTGTGATTGTGTGCATTTGTTCTGAATTTTTGTTTTTCTTTGAATGTGAATTCTTTACTCATCAGATATGCCGCAACTCCGTGGTGGGTGTGGATTTCCAACGGATGGCACATTACCAGGTGGGCGGTTTTTTTCAATGGCTTTTGCAACTGCATCCATATACCTAGAACATGTGGTTTGTCCTACTTCAATGTGGTCCAGTTTCGAGGAGTGATACATCAGCATCCTCCTCTCCCCCTCTTGTTTCTGAAAAAGGATGGATGACGTAAATCCTTCTTTTTCAGAAACATCAAGATGGAATTTGTTTTTATAGTCAGGTGCGGTTAAAGCTGCGGCCACTGAGAGATCCGTCTTCAAGAGTGAAAAAGCCAATGATGCTTCAGGAGTCCATACCAGTGGTGAGTGTAGGTTTCTCCACCCCGCCTTGCGCACTATTTCCCTCAAGGGCTCAGTTCTGCCAGTGAAGTCAGGGATGTGTGTGCGGCTGTAACCAAGGAATGACAACATTCCTGACACTGTGATGGGGCGTGGATGATGGAGTATCGAGTCTCTGTGGCTTTTGGAGAGCCCTGCACCTTCCCCAGAGATTTCTCTGCCTAAGAAAAGGACAGTTCTGCGACAGGACTGGACCTTACTCTTCTTTACCTTGTATCCCTTGACTGCAAGGAAGTCCAGTAATGATTTTGTCATCTGTAGACAGAGATCCGAAGTGGGAGCCCCCAACAACAGGTCGTCTACATACTGGATCAGAATCACCCCCTCTGGAATTTTCAGCTCAGCCAGGTGAGTCTTGAGGATATGGTTAAAAATTCCGGGGGAGCACCTGTACCCCATTGGCAAGACGGAGTAAGTAAATTGCTGTCCTTCATAGGTGAATGCCAAGAGTGGTTGGGATGCTTCATCCAAAGGAATGCTGAAGAATGCATTAGCCAAGTCCACGACCGTGAAATATTGGTGTCTCGGTGACAGGTTGCTCAGAGTGATGTGAGGGTCAGGGACAGGCAGGTCTATAGGTGCAGTGACGTCATTCACTGCTCGAAAGTCTTGTACCATCCGGTATGTTTCTCCCCCTGCCTTCAGTACTGGTAGAATGGGTGTGTTCCATGGGGAGACAGTTCGATAAATCACCTGAGCCCCTAACAGCCCATTAATGGTTGGCTTGATCCCATTGGTTTGTTCAGGCTTTAGACGATACTGAGTTCGGTAAATAGGTATCTGGCTTGGATCCAATAGTGTAATGGAGACTGGGGCCACTTGTAGCTTACCAACATCGAAAGGGGTGTGAGTCCATATATTTTCATCTATAGTAGAGAGCAATGCTTCAGTAGATGGGTGGTCTGTGTATGGCTTGCCATGGTGTCTTGGCAGGGTCTGTTTTTCAGGTAGGCAGTGTTCTTCAGTATCGACTGTCATAAACCTCCACATTTTCTCCGTGGTGGCTTTGTGTATCCCCGGTGTTTGGGTTGGTTCCCACTCCAGTTTTGATGCTCGCCTGATCATTGGGCCCAAGCTTCTGGCTTCGAAACCATTACCCACAGCTAGTGTGACATGGGGTGCTGACTCCCCCTAGAAGGAACCATGATTTCAGATAAGGTGGTAGTATGACTGGTGCTGCGACTCCTTCCTGACCGCAGACGATGGTGCAACATCTGATGGATGGAGTGAGGTGCATCATGTTTTCATCCCAGTCGTCGGTGTATGGGTTGACGTCATCATCCGTTACATTGAGTGTGTAGTGGATCTCAGCCTGTGGGGTCTTGTATGGATGCAGTGCATAGATCTGTTGTTTCAGTTGGTTGAAGTGGAATTGGATCGCTGGAGTCCCTGGGCCTTTGTCAACGCATTTCAGCCAATAGATTTCTTGTGTTGCCGACAGAACAGGGGTTGGGATGAGGGGTAACATTAATAACCTGACAGGACGAGCAGGAGTTGAGGTAATGGGATCAATGGAAACCTCTACCCCCTTCTCAGTCAGATAGATGGAACATTTCAGCTTGCACAAGAGATCTCTCCCAAGGAGGTTGATTGGGCAATTTGGACAGTATAGGAACTGATGCCTCAGGTTTGATTGGCCCCATGTGAAGAGCAACGGAACGGTTTTGTTTTGTGCTTCGGGTGCCCCTGATACCCCCACCACCTGTATTGATTCCGAAGAGAGTGGTTGACGGGTTCTTATAGCAGAGTACGTACATCCTGTATCTACCAGAAATTGGTGGGTCACTCCTTCCACCTCACACAGCACGGTGGGTTCTGTGTGAAGAGGAAAAACCTGACCCCCCTTTCCGTCCGGTGGTGGTGGGCATCTTCAGGGCCAAGGGGCATATTCGTCCGACATGCCCTGGTAAGGAGGTGGTGGTTGCTGATTTGGGTCTGGAGTAGGGTGGTTGTATGCAGGTTGAGGGGGAGCTCGTGGTTGATACATCGTTGGTCGGACTCCTCCTCTTGCTCTTGGTGTGTATCCTCGTCCCGTGTTTGCCATCCAGTGGTTTTGGGCCGCTGTCATTGGATATGGGCACTGTCGAGCCATATGTCCACCCTGCTTACAGTTATAACAGCTCGCCCATGGTGCAGGGTGGCGTGGTTGCTGTCCCCACAGCAACTGATAGCCTTGTGTAGGTGGTTGATAGTGTGGAGGTGGCGCCATTGGATGGGGCGGCTCCCGGTGTTGAGGAGGCAGGGGAGTTCCCTGCGTGGGAGGGTGTTGTTGCTGTATCATTTGGGAAACAGTTTTCTCAATGATTTGTGCGATATCGGGATGTTCCTCCGACATCATCTGTTTCTTGGGTTTCTCCCCCTTCTGGGCTTCTTTCAGCTGAAGTTTCAGAAGTTGTACCTGTAGGGACTGGACTTGTGTATCCGCTCCACCCTTTTGCTTGTTGAATTGGGTGATGTGGTGATGCACATGGGAGTTAAACTGAGCTAAAGGTAGCGCCATCAGCCCCACTGTGCCCCTTAGTTTTATACGGACTTCATTCTGGGTCCCGTTCACCACCATTTCCTTCCACATGCTGAGTGTGGTAGCAGTGTGATCATATGGGTCTTCATGAACGGTTCTCCATGTTGTCTTTGCTCTATCCAGGTAGGCTGCTGGTTGTTCCCCTGGATTGATGGTGAACGATGACAGGGTTGAGTGGTTTCGTTCGGTAGGGTATGCTCTTCTCAACTCAGCCCATAACTGAGTTCGGAATCGTCCTAGACCTAGTGCAGCTGGGGCCGTGGCCAGATCTGCGTCTCTTATGAGAGCCATCATGGTGGTATAGTCTGTAGCTCTAGCCAACAGGGCCTTCATGTCTCTCAGACAGAGGCGTAGGCCAGAGGTAAGTGTCTGTAGTTGGAGGAGCCATGCAGAGGCACCCCCATGTAGACTGGGCAACTGTTCCATTAAAGTGGTGAGGTCTGTCATTTTCCAGGGTTGGTACTCTTCGTATTCTCCATCAGGAGTGGGCCTCAACGGCATTTGGAAGCCTGTCCTTCCCGTCTCTCCATGTTGGGGATCCCAGTCTGCTCTGGATGAGACTCCCCTGCTTCTTAGTTCTGAGAGCCTTACGGACTGTCTGACAGGTTTGATCAGGTCCGTCACTGTTCCTACCATTACCCCTTCCACATGGAATGTGCCCCCTCCACGTTCAGCTTCGTCTATCATAGTTCTGGCTTGAGCTACAGAGTTCCGGATGTCCCGTCCCATTTCCTCCTCATCTCGTCCAGGTCTACTTTCGCTTTCATCGTCTTTACTGGGGTGATCTCTTGACGAAGCCCCGACGGAACATTTTCCTTGTGACACCCACGACCCTTAATCATCTTCTTTACCTCTGCGTCCGTACCAGTCTGTGTTCGGAGTAGAGGAGAACTGAATAAGATCGTGGCCTTCTCTCTTTAGGAGGCCCGGTTGAGATCCACCTTCCCTTCCTTGTGGGTAGTTCGGCAGGGACGCACCTGGGCCTTGTAGTGCTGTGGGGCTTGAGCAATCGGGCCTTTCTTCACAGACGAGGAGGCCTTCCTGAATCCCCACAGTCATGTTTCCTTTTAGCTGTCCTCCCTGCACCATAAAGACCGGGGCCTGCACGGCGGCTGGGGTGGCGTGGGTTTTAAACGGGTTGTGTGGGAGGTGTGCGAATGGATTTTGTGAATAGGGAGGTGGCACTGCAGTCTTCTCTTCCTGTGGCAGTGGCGGGTATAGAGAGAGCGGGTCCGATGGGGTGGTCACGGTGGGCGGTGGTGTGTTGTGGTTGTTGATTGTGCCTTCGCTGAAGTCAGCTGAGGCCCCAGCAAGCACACCCATCATATCAGGCTTTTTGTGTGGGCGTGCCCTTTTTGTCTCCTCTATTGCCCATGTCCCTATTCTCAGCTCAGCCTCAGCTCTCCCCCTATCCTTTGTTCCTTCCTTCTTGAAAAAATGGCTCTTATTCCTTTCTGCCTCACTCTCTTTCCCGTGCTTCACTGCTTCCTCTAGTTCTCTCTCCATAGCGCTGAGTTGCTCCCTTGACGGGGCAACTCCACTAATGTAACCTGCCTGGGTCCATCTCAGCCTAATTCCCCCCCATATCTTCTTTATTGATTTATACTCCTGTTTTCCTCCTGCCCTTTCCTGTATTCTCTGATCTAAATATTCGTTGAATTTGAGTTTGGGAACGGTAATTGAGGCCATATTGACGATTCACTATGTCTGGGTCCTATATCTATCTTAGTGCACTTAGCCCGTCACTTGGTCGAAACCAGCGATGTATTCCTGGTGCCAACACAGACTTATCTCTTGTGTCTCACCCTCGTGCACAAAGAGTTTTGTAGAATTACTGTACTATAATATCGAAAAGGGATATTCGCGAGATAATTATGCGTCTAGGGTACAACTTCACACATTTCTACTGCCTGGCCAAATGTTAGTGTCCCAAACGCCTACTTTTGGGTCAATGACAATGCATTCAGATGCCTTCTATAATATTTGTCAAATTAATTCTAGGCAACACCAACAGCACAAAGGGAACAGAAATCAATTCGTTACACAGCACGGCGGCCGCACAACCCCGCCCAAACTTTTGACTCGGCGGTCAAATTTAAAGTCGGTGGTCGGTATCACTCGGTCTCATGAAACGGTCAATCAGTGACATTAATCTGGAGAGATCAGGTTTAATTCCTTCACTCCTAGTCCAATTTTTTTACTTATTAACTGATGCTCCTAGTGGGATGCCAACTCCACTAGTCCCAGTCTTGGTTATACGTCTCGATCAATAAACAAAACATTTCATCATCTCATTCACATTTCATTTCACTGAGTCATCAAATTCCTCACTGTTACACCTAGTTGATTGCCACATCTACTATTGCCAGACTATATGAATAAGACTTAACAATGTATCACATTTCATTTCATTATGTCATCAAATTCCTCACTGTTACACCTAGTTGATTTCCATATCTACTAGTGCCAGACTATATGAATAAGACTTGACAATGTATTTACATTTCATTTCATTTTGTCATCAAATTCCTCACTGTTACACCTAGTTGATTTCCATATCTACTACTGCCAGACTATATGAATAAGACTTGACAATGTATTTACACAGATATCATTACGCAATGCCTTTGGTTATCGGATAATATTTTCATAAATTTAACAGCAATTCATACTCACGCCCAGTATCACTGATCATAATTTGGATATTGACTATGATATAATATGCAGATTTTGATTTAACAGATTCTGCTTACCTTATAGTGTCGAGCTCTTTGATCAGTTTCCTGAGGCGAGTTGAATCCCCGATGGCTCCTGTAGACAGGTCGCCCGTCCTTCTAGATTCTGTCGTCAACTTGTCTTTTCTCTCATCAACTCTCTATGGACCGAATTCATGGGTTTTAACCATCCTCTGCTACCAATTTGTTGATGAATAGATACATGAGAAACGAGACCAAGTTGAGACTCTGGACAAGGTGGATAAGGTATAGTAAAGGCCGTTTATTCAAGAGTAATGATATCTGGCAAAGCATGCTGCACGGCCCCGTTCGTCTAGCTCTTAGCGAACTATCGGAAGAAGAGACCTGAAACATGATGTGCAGTTCATTTTATACATTGAAATGACGTAGGTAGATTCTGGTAGTCCTGGCTTCTGGTAGGTTGCTTGTAGGTGATAGACAGTCCCCTCCAGCTTGGTGTCAGTATCCCATTGGTTCTCGACAGAGTTCTTTGTCTTTGGAGCCCATCCCGAAGGGGGTTTGAGTGTGTGTGTGTTTAGGAGTTTCAGTGTGTATGTTATCTTATTACAGTAGCAGCAAGCTTTTACTTGGGGTCTTTTGTTTAGACATGAAGCTAGCTAGCCAGCTAAGGTCAGCTAGCTAGGTAGCAGCAAGCTTTTAATTGGGGTCTTTTGTTTAGACATGAAGCTAGCTAGCCAGCTAAGGTCAGCTAGCTAGGTAGCAGCAAGCTTTTACTTGGGGTCTTTTGTTTAGACATGAAGCTAGCTAGCCAGCTAAGCAATGAACCATAATCCCAATCCATAGAGTACTAGCAATACAAACCGATTGCCATAGCTAGCTAAAGCTAACCAAATAGGTTCAATGTCAGATAGTTATCTAGCTAACATTAGGTTATAACTAGGAATGCAAAATGGCATTTGAGAAGAAATTACTAAATGTTACACACAGTTCATACGCGTAATATTAGCTAGCTAGCCAGCCATCGAACGTCAGCTAACGTTAGCTAGCTAACAACCAGCTTTAACTTGGGGTCTTTTGTTTAGCTAGCTAGCCAGCTAGATATATTAACCTCATCCCAATCGGAAGAGGATGCCTGGTTATGTTTTTTAAATGCCTTCCTCACCATCTTAAATAAGCATGCCCCATTCAAGAAATTTAGAACCAGGAAAAGAAATAGCCCTTGGTTCTCTCCAGACCTGACTGCCCTTAACCAACACAAAAACATCCTGTGGCGTTCTGCATTAGCATCAAACAGCCCCCGTGAAATGCAACTTTTAGGGAAGTTAGAAACCATTATACACAGGCAGTTATAAAAGCCAAGAAAATATTTTTCAAGAAGAAATTTGCTTCCTGCAACACAAACTCAAAACATTTCTGGGACATTGTAAAGTCCATGGAGAATAAGAGCACCTCCTCCCAGCTGCCCACTGCACTGAGGATAGGAAACTCTGTCACCACCGATAAATCCACTACAATTGAGAATTTCAATAAGTATTTTTCTACGGCTGGCCATGCTTTCCACCTGGCCACCCCTACCCCAGTCAACAGCACTGCACCCCCACAGCAACTCGCACAAGCCTTCTCCATTTCTCCTTCTCCCAAATCCAGTCAGCTGATGTTCTGAAAGAGCTGCAAAATCTGGACCCCCACAAATCAGCTGGGCTAGACCATCTGGACCCTTTCTTTCTAAAATGGTCTGCCAAAATTGTTGCAACCCCTATTACTAGCCTGTTCAACCTCTTTCGTGTCGTCTGAGATTACCAAAGATTAGAAAGCAGCTGCGGTTACACTCTTGACCCAAACTGCTACAGACCAAAATCTATCCTACCCCGCCTTTCTAAGGTCTTCAAAAGCCAAGTTAACAAACAGATACCAACCATTTCAAATCCCACTGTACCTTCTCCGCTATGCAATCTGGTTTCAGAGCTGGTCATGGGTGCACCTCAGCCACACTCAAGGTTCTAAACGATATCTTTAACTGCAATCGATAAGAAACAATACTGTGCAGCCGTATTCATTGACCTGGCCAAAGCTTTCGACTCTGTCAATCACCACATCCTCATCGGCAGACTCAACAGTCTTGGTTTCTCAAATGATTGCCTCACCTGGTTCACCAACTACTTCTCTGACAGAGTTCAGTGTGTCAAATCTGAGGGCCTGTTGTCCGGGCCTCTTGCAGTCTCTATTGGAGTGCCACAGGGTTCAATTCTTGGGCCGACTCTCTTCTCTGTATATATCAATGATGTCGCTCTTGTTGCTGGTGAGTCTCTGATCCACCACTTCTGGCCCTTCTTTGGACACTGTGTTAACAACTCTCCAGATGAGCCTCAATGCCATACAACTCTCCTTCCGTGGCCTCCAACTGCTCTTCAATACAAGTAAAACTAAATGCATGCTCTTCAACCGATCACTGCCTGCACTGGCCCGCCCGTCCAACATCACTACTCTGGACAGTTCTGATTTAGAATATGTAGACAACTACAAATACCTAGGTGTCTGGTTAGACTGTAAACTCTCCTTACAGACTCACATAAAACATCTCCAATCCAAAGTTAAATCTAGAATGCTGGCAAACATACCCTCGTAAAACGGATCATCTTACCGATCCTCGGCTTTGGCGATGTCATTTACAAAATAACCTCCAACACCCTACTCAACAAATTGGATGCAGTCTATCACAGTGCCATCCGTTTTGTCGCCAAAGCCCCATATACTACCCACCACTGCGACCTGTACACTTTCGTTGGCTGGCCCTCGCTTCATACTCGTCGCCAAACCCACTCGCTCCAGGTCATCTACAAGACCCTGCTAGGTAAAGTCCCGCCTTATCACTGCTCGCTGGTCACCATAGCTGCACCTACCCGTAGCATGTGTTCCAGCAGGTATATCTCACTTGTCACCCCCAAAGCCAATTCCTCTTTTGGCCGCCTCTCCTTCCAGTTCTCTGCTGCCAATGACTGGAACGAAGTACAACAATCTCTGAAACTGGAAACACTTATCTCCCTCACTAGCATTAAGCACCAGCTGTCAGAGCAGCTCACAGATTACTGCACCTGTAATACATAGCCCATCTATAAATAGCCCAAACAACTACCTCTTCCCCTACTGTATTTATTTATTTATTTTGCTCCTTTGCACCCCAGTATTTCTACTTTGCACACTCATCTATTGTCAAATCTACCATTCCAGTGTTTTATTTACTTCGCCACCATGGCCTATTTATTACCTCACTTATCTCACCTCATTTTCTAACATTGTATATAGACTTATTTTTCTACTGTATTATTGACTATATGTTTGTTTTACTCCATGTGAAACTCTGTGTTGTTAAATGTGTCGAACTGCTTTGCTCTATCTTGGCCAGGTCGCAGTTGTAAATGAGAACTTGTTCTCAACTTGCCTACCTGGTTAAATAAAGGTCAAATAAATAAATAAAAAGCTCAATCAGGTTGGATGGGGAGCATCGCTGCACAGCAATTTTCAGGTCATTCCTGAGATGTTAGATCGGGTTCAAGTCGGGGTTCTGGCTGGGCCACTGAAAGACATTGAGACTTGTCCAGAAGCCACTTCTGCATTGTCTTGGCTGTGTGCTGAGCGCTCTGGAGCATGTTTTAATCAAGGATCTCTCTGTACTTTGCTCTGTTCATCATTCCCTCGATCCTGACTAGTCTCCCAGTCCCTGCTGCTGAAAAACATGCCCACAGCATGAGGTTGCCTCCACCGTGCTTTACCGTAGGGATGGTGTCAGTTTTCGTCCAGATGTGATGCTTGGCATTCAGGCGAAAGAGTTCAATCTTGGTTTCATCACCAGAGAATCTTGTTTCTCATGGTCTGAGAGTACTTTAGGTGCCTTTTGGCAAACTCAATGTGGGCTGCCATGTGCCTTTTACTGAGGAGTGGCTCCCATCTGGCCACTCTACCATAAAGGTCTGATTGGTGGAGTGCTGCAGATATGGTTGTCATTCTGGAAGGTTCTCCCATCTCCATAGAGGAACTCTGGAGCTCTATCAGAGTGACCACCGGGTTCTTGATCACTTCCCTGACTAAGAACATTCTCCCCCGATTGCTCACTATGGCCGGAAGGCCAGCTCTAGGAAGAGTTTTGGTGGTTCAAAACTTCATCCATTTAATAATATCCTCATAAGGATCCGACCTTTTTTTTCAATTTCGCCTAAAATGACATATCCAAATCTAACTGCCTGTAGCTCAGTACCTGAAGCAAGGATATGCATATTATTGATACCATTTGAAAGGAAACACTTTGAAGTTTGTGGAAATGTTAAATGCATATAGGATAATATTTTTTGTACCATCTTTGAAATGCAAGAGAAAGGCAATAATCCAACCTAGGCGCAATTTTGATTTTGGCCACTAGACTCCACTAGACTCCAGTGTTAATCTGCAAAATTGTAATTATTCGCCTACCTTCTCATGCCTTTTGCACACAATGTATGTAGACTCTCTCTTTTTTCTACTGTGTTATTGAATTGTTAATTGTTTACTCCATGTGTAACTCTGTGTTGTCTGTTCACACTGCTATGCTTTATCTTGGCCAGGTCGCAGTTGCAAATGAGAACTTGTTCTCAACTAGCCTACCTGGTTAAATAAAGGTGAAATTAAAAATCAAATTAAAAAAATGGCAGCAGTGTATGTGAAAAGTTTTAGGCTGATCCAATGAACTATTGCATTTCTGTTCAAAATGTTCTATCAATACTGCCCAAATGTGCCTAATTGGTTTATTAATACATTTTCAAGTTCATAAATGTGCACTCTCCTCAAACAATAGCATGGTATTATTTCACTGTAATACTACTGTAAATTGGACAGTGCAATTCGATTGCCAAGAATTTAAGCTTTCTGCCAATATCAGATATGTCTATGTCCTGGGAAATGTTCTTGTTACTTACAACCTCATGCTAATCACATTAGCCTACGTTAGCTCAACCGTCCCGCAGGGGGCACACCAATCCTGTAGAGGAATGATGGAAGCCACTGTGTTCTTGGGAACCTTCAATGATGCAGACATTTTTGGGTACCCTTTCCCAGATCTGTGCCTCGACAGAATCCTGTCTCGGAGCTCTATGAACAATTCCTTCTACCTCAAAATGCAGTAATTAATTAAGGATATATATATATTATTTAAACTACATTCTAATAAATCTGGGCATGACGCTTCTGAATGTAGTCGAGATCAATGGGACTATTTCCTGGTAACGAATATCATGGAGACGAGGCGTGTGATGTTCTGGGACTGTATGGAGTAACTACAGATCTATTATGGTGTGGGTTGGTGGTACCTTAGTGTGAAAATGTTAATACACTCATAAGGATGGATGGTTGATTTACTAGTGAATGGTGGTGGTGGCGGCCATCTTGGAAGTTGCCCTGGCCTATATGACAATGGTTACACAAGATCCTTCCTGGAGAGATACGCTAACGTGGTCATCAGCAGCAGGGATGTTTTTGTGTATAATGCAGAGGAGCATGGGTGGCGAAAAATCATTCACAGCAGTGGTTTTTGTAGTGTTGTTATGTTTCAAGTTCACTAGGACGAGTTTGAATAACATTCAAATATCTACTTTGATCAGTTCAGTCTGCATTGTTGTGCAGAATTCTGCACTAGACGCTGTTATGCAAGATTGTTCTGGTGACTGCTTGTAGATACTGAAGGCAAAGCCAGTAAAAGGTATGTCATCATTGCTAATTTACATGTTTTAGACTGCAAGCTGTTGATGATTTCCTACTTCTCTTCTCAGCAATCTTGTGAAAAGCCCTAAAGGAGTTTCTTCTTCCCTCATCTTGACTGGTTATGTTAGTCATATGTCCTTTAGGGCATAACAGTGGTTGGGCCAGACAGGGACAACTGTGCAAATGCCAACCAGGCTGGATTCAGGATCAGTGATATTTATCACCTGAGCTCCTCTCTCCTAGTTTTCCCTCCTTCTCTACCATTGATCCCCCTCTACTGCCTAGTAACTCCCATCACTATGATGATACATATTGTTGTGTTCAACATATGATGTTCAAGCCCTGTCCTTACTCTTTGAAGATTCCATGTTACTCACTGAAAGAGCAGAACAATGGCAGTGCTACAGTGCAGTTTTAGTGAATGTAATTTAATTGACCAGCCAAAACGGAATATTTCTTGGTATTTCTAATAGTTCTAAGGATTGGGACACTGCCAGGCCATTCTCTATTTGTAGAGAGCCATGTCCCATTAGCCCCTTAGCCTTTAGCGATATTAGCACTAGACTACTGAAGGACCAGTGAGTCATCCAGTCATTGAAATAATGATGGTCAATATTTCCACTTACCGCTAGACAGGCTACTGTTAGACAATAATGGAGAAGATCGATTGGGAGAATTATTTAAAGATATTCGGAAATCGATTTCACTTTCCATCTCCTTTTGTCTTTCCACTGTCATCAAGCTGTAATGATAGACATTTTTGAAAATTCAACATCTACTCTGTCTGCACAGCTTCGCAGGCAACCACCACAGCAGGAATGCTGTGATACAAAATCTGTTTCTTATTACTTGTGTTGTTGATACCAGGGTCAATTTACTTTAGGGGGAGTCAGCGTGCTAACAGTGCACTGTGCACCCGCCAACTTTCCTTTCCAATTTGCAAGAGTCTGAAACCAGAGATCTGCATATAATGACTAGATGCTCATGTCTCTGCCCTAACAATGGGAGTCATTATCCCAAAGGCGGGAAAGCAGGCGACAAGCTTAGGTCTGCAAATACTGCCCATAGAAATGCATTGGGCTTATTCTAGAGAGATTTGAGCCCTCTCTTGTCCTCTCTTCCTCTCTGCTAAAGAGAGGACGAGAGTGAGCGAAACAGTGCCTCTCTGTCTTACTATATGTAACCCATGTATCTGATGCTGTCTGGCCAGAAATATTATGACATGCCATACTCTTTTGTTATATACATACTGATACAGAGGGGAGCTCAGATTCTTTATCTGAGATTGATGTGTCTTTCTGTCAGCGGGCATCTCGGTCAAATAAATGATCAATATTTAAATATTTTATTTGGACGGGCAAGGAGGTATGGTAGGGTGGGCCAGGCCCCTCTATAACACTGGTCCTGCTATGTGGAAGCACCTGCGTTCAATATACAGTACTTTGTATCCTTCATTTACTCATGCGTTTCTATTATTTTGACAGTTACTGTGTAACTAGTTTAAGTAGTTATATCTCCATCAACATTAGCTGAATACGTTTTTTTTAACAACTTCTATTGCTCCATTTCATTGCTGGAATATGTTCAGGGAATGTTATTAGAACCAGTATGTCATGTCACACTATATCTTTATGAGACCATTGTAGGAATATTCCCTTCTTGTATGTTATGGGTGTTGGGGAGTAACATATCCATCAACATTAGCAGAACGTTCCAGTAATGTTTCGTTAGAACCACTTCAATTGCTCTCCCATTTTGTTGCGGAAGTTTGTTCTAAGAACATTGTGTTATTACATTCTCTAGTAACCTCACGAGAACCTTGGGGGAATGTTCTGTGGTAGGTTTTACAGATGTTGTGAAAAACATTTTTGGAAATGTTAGGAGAACATTCTAAGGATATTATATTTTCAGATTTTAAAAAATATTTAGTGTGATGTTCTTTAGATAATTGCAACATTACCTAAAAAAATTATGACAGAGAGACTGAAAGACCAGTTGATTTAAAATCAAATCAAATCAAATTGAATTTGACACATGTGCCAAATACAACAGCTGTAGACCTTACAGTGAAATGCTTACTTACAAGCCCTTAACCAACAGCTGTAGACCTTACAGTGAAATGCTTACTTACAAGCCCTTAACCAACAGCTGTAGACCTTACAGTGAAATGCTTACTTACAAGCCCTTAACCAACAGCTGTAGACCTTACAGTGAAATGCTTACTTACAAGCCCTTAACCAACAGCTGTAGACCTTACAGTGAAATGCTTACTTACAAGCCCTTAACCAACAGCTGTAGACCTTACAGTGAAATGCTTACTTACAAGCCCTTAACCAACAGCTGTAGACCTTACAGTGAAATGCTTACTTACAAGCCCTTAACCAACAGCTGTAGACCTTACAGTGAAATGCTTACTTACAAGCCCTTAACCAACAGCTGTAGACCTTACAGTGAAATGCTTACTTACAAGCCCTTAACCAACAGCTGTAGACCTTACAGTGAAATGCTTACTTACAAGCCCTTAACCAACAGCTGTAGACCTTACAGTGAAATGCTTACTTACAAGCCCTTAACCATCAGGTGTAGACCTTACAGTGAAATGCTTACTTACAAGCCCTTAACCAACAGGTGTAGACCTTACAGTGAAATGCTTACTTACAAGCCCTTAACCAACAGCTGTAGACCTTACAGTGAAATGAAACTTACAAGCCCTTAACCAACAGATGTAGACCTTACAGTGAAATGCTTACTTACAAGACCTTAACCAACAGGTGTAGACCTTACAGTGAAATGAAACTTACAAGCCCTTAACCAACAGGTGTAGACCTTACTGTGAAATGCTTACTTACAAGCCCTTAACCAACAGGTGTAGACTTTACAGTGAAATGCTTACTTACAAGCCCTTAACCAACAGCTGTAGACCTTACAGTGAAATGAAACTTACAAGCCCTTAACCAACAGGTGTAGACTTTACAGTGAAATGAAACTTACAAGCCCTTAACCAACAGCTGTAGACCTTACAGTGAAATGCTTACTTACAAGCCCTTAACCAACAGCTGTAGACCTTACAGTGAAATGCTTACTTACAAGCCCTTAACCAACAGCTGTAGACCTTACAGTGAAATGAAACTTACAAGCCCTTAACCAACAGGTGTAGACTTTACAGTGAAATGAAACTTACAAGCCCTTAACCAACAGGTGTAGACCTTACAGTGAAATGCTTACTTACAAGCCCTTAACCAACAGCTGTAGACCTTACAGTGAAATGAAACTTACAAGCCCTTAACCAACAGCTGTAGACCTTACAGTGAAATGCTTACTTACAAGCCCTTAACCAACAGGTGTAGACCTTACAGTGAAATGCTTACTTACAAGCCCTTAACCAACAGGTGTAGACCTTACAGTGAAATGCTTACTTACAAGCCCTTAACCAACAGCTGTAGACCTTACAGTGAAATGCTTACTTACAGGCTCTAACCAACAGCTGTAGACCTTACAGTGAAATGCTTACTTACAGGCTCTAACCAACAGCTGTAGACCTTACAGTGAAATGCTTACTTACAAGCCCTTAACCAACAGGTGTAGACCTTACAGTGAAATGCTTACTTACAGGCTCTAACCAACAGGTGTAGACCTTACAGTGAAATGCTTACTTACAAGCCCTTAACCAACAGGTGTAGACTTTACAGTGAAATGCTGACTTACAAGCCCTTAACCAACAGGTGTAGACCTTACAGTGAAATGCTGACTTACAAGCCCTTAACCAACAGGTGTAGACCTTACAGTGAAATGCTTACTTACAGGCTCTAACCAACAGCTGTAGACCTTACAGTGAAATGCTTACTTACAAGCCCTTAACCAACAGCTGTAGACCTTACAGTGAAATGCTTACTTACAGGCCCTTAACCAACAGGTGTAGACCTTACAGTGAAATGCTTACTTACAAGCCCTTAACCAACAGGTGTAGACTTTACAGTGAAATGCTTACTTACAAGCCCTTAACCAACAGGTGTAGACCTTACAGTGAAATGCTTACTTACAAGCCCTTAACCAACAGCTGTAGACCTTACAGTGAAATGCTTACTTACAAGCCCTTAACCAACAGCTGTAGACCTTACAGTGAAATGAAACTTACAAGCCCTTAACCAACAGGTGTAGACTTTACAGTGAAATGAAACTTACAAGCCCTTAACCAACAGCTGTAGACCTTACAGTGAAATGCTTACTTACAAGCCCTTAACCAACAGCTGTAGACCTTACAGTGAAATGCTTACTTACAAGCCCTTAACCAACAGCTGTAGACCTTACAGTGAAATGCTTACTTACAAGCCCTTAACCAACAGCTGTAGACCTTACAGTGAAATGAAACTTACAAGCCCTTAACCAACAGCTGTAGACCTTACAGTGAAATGCTTACTTACAGGCTCTAACCAACAGCTGTAGACCTTACAGTGAAATGCTTACTTACAGGCTCTAACCAACAGCTGTAGACCTTACAGTGAAATGCTTACTTACAAGCCCTTAACCAACAGGTGTAGACCTTACAGTGAAATGCTTACTTACAGGCTCTAACCAACAGCTGTAGACCTTACAGTGAAATGCTTACTTACAAGCCCTTAACCAACAGGTGTAGACTTTACAGTGAAATGCTTACTTACAAGCCCTTAACCAACAGGTGCAGACTTTACAGTGAAATGCTTACTTACAAGCCCTTAACCAACAGCTGTAGACCTTACAGTGAAATGCTTACTTACAAGCCCTTAACCAACAGGTGTAGACTTTACAGTGAAATGCTTACTTACAAGCCCTTAACCAACAGGTGTAGACCTTACAGTGAAATGCTGACTTACAAGCCCTTAACCAACAGCTGTAGACCTTACAGTGAAATGCTTACTTACAAGCCCTTAACCAACAGCTGTAGACCTTACAGTGAAATGCTGACTTACAAGCCCTTAACCAACAGCTGTAGACCTTACAGTGAAATGCTTACTTACAAGCCCTTAACCAACAGCTGTAGACCTTACAGTGAAATGCTGACTTACAAGCCCTTAACCAACAATGCAGTTTGAAGAAGAATATGTGTTCAGTAAAAATTAAGAAATAAAAGTTACAAATAATTAAAGAACAGTCTATGACTAGGGTGGCTGTAGTCTTTGACAATTTTTAGGTTCTTCCTCTGACACCGCCTGCTATAGAGGTCCTGGATTGCTTGGCCCCAAAGATGTACTGGGCAATTCGCACTACCCTCTGTAGTGCCTTGCGGTCGGAGGCAGAGCATTTGCCATACCAGTCAGTGATGCAACACATGCTCTCGATGGTGCAGCTGTAAAAAAAAAATTGAGGATCCATGCTTAATATTTTCAGTCTCCTGATTGGGAATAGGTAAAGCAAACTTTTAAATTTTTCATTTAAATTTTTAAATTTTTACCTTTATTTAACCAGGCAAGTCAGTTAAGAACACATTCTTATTTTCAATGACGGCCTGGGAACAGTGGGTTAACTGCCTGTTCAGGGGCAGAACGACAGATTTGAACCTTGTCAGCTCGGGGGTTTGAACTCGCAACCTTCCGGTTACTAGTCCAACGCTCTAACCACTAGGCTACCCTGCCGCCCCATTGGGTTTGGTTGGCTGCCCTATAGCGGCAGCGTATAGCAAACTTAATGATGGTGTTGGAGTCGTGCCTGGCCATCCAGTCATGAGTGAATAGGGAGTACAGGAGGGTAGGCTCGTGTCACTTGGAAGCTCGCGGCTGTGCTTCCCTTTGTAGTCTGTAATCGTTTGCAAGCCCTGCCACATCTGACAAGTGTTGGTGCCGGTGTAGTACGACTCAATCTTAGTCCTGTAATGATGCTTTGCCTGTTTGATGGTCCGTCGGAGGGCATAGCAGGATTTCTTATAATCTTCCGGTTAGAGTCCTGCTCCTTGAAAGCGGCAGCTCTACCCTTTAGCTCAGTGTGGATGTTGCCTGTAATCCATGGCTTCTGGTTGGGGTATGTACGTGCAGTCAGTGGGGACGACGTCATCGATGCACTTATTGATGTGACTGATGTGGTGTACTCCTCAATGCCATCGGAAGAATCCTGGAACATAGTCTGTGCTAGCAAAACAGTCCTGTATCTTAGCATCTGCTCCATCTGACCACTTTTTTATTGACTGAGTCACTGGTGCTTCCTGCTATAGTGTTTGTGTGTAAGCAGGAATCAGGAGGATAGAATTATGGTCAGATTTGCCAAATGGAGGGCGAGGGAGAGCTTTGTACATGTCTCTGTGTGTGGAGTAAAGGTGGTCAAGAGATTTTTCCTCTAGTTTCACATTTAACATGCTGGTAGAAATGAGGTAAAAACGGATTTAAGTTTCCCTGAATTAAAGTCCCCAGACACTAGGAGCACCGCCTCTGGATGAACATTTTCCTGTTTTCTTATGGCCATATACAGTTCAATGAGTGTGGTCTTAGTGCCATCATCAGTTTGTTGTGGTAATTAAACAGCTACAAAAATATAGATTGAAACTCTTGGTAAATAGTGTCTACAGCTTATCATGAGATACTCTACTTCAGGCGAGCAAAACCTTGAGACTTCCTTAGATATCGTGCACCAGCTGTTGTTTACAAATATACATAGACCGCCACCCCTTGTCTTACCAGAGGCTGCTGTTCTATCCTGCCAATAGTGTATAACCCGCCAGCTGTATGTTATTCGGTGAAACACAAGATATTACAGTTTTTAATGTCCTGTTGGAGGAATATACGTGCTTGAGGTTCGTCTATTCATTATCCAATGATTGTACGTTGGCTAATAGGACTGACGGTAAAGGCAAACATTAAATCGAAATATTTAAAAGCACATTCAAAGCAATAAAGTCTAAAAACATTAAATGATACAGTACATTGTTCTATAGAGTATAGGACTCTTCTTCATTGTCAATTCACAGTAGAGCTGTAGCAGTACTATGGCCCTGACCCCTCTTCTTGTGGCAATATCATACAGAAAATAATCACAGAAAGAACCCACTAAAATGCAAAAAAAGAGGTCAAACAGGAAAGGCCTATTGAATAATATTGCAAAATTTCACCCGAGGCTCTAGTATGATTTTTTCAAGTTTTGGCCTGTTGGAGATGAGTGTAGGGCTTTAGAAAACCATTCTCCTTTTATATGTGCATTAAGTAAACAACAAAAAACAGCCTTGAGCTATGTAGTGGCGTGCAGCTGACCTCCATGAATGGGAGAGAAAGGAGTGAACTGTTAATCAGAAACTCCCTCTGTAAAACCACTCAGAAAAACAACACCCTGAACAGGAGCCGAGAAAAGGAACATTGTTGTTCAGTTGTGGAAAAAGTATCCAATTGTCATACTTGAGTAAAAATAAATATACTTTAATAGAAAATGACTCAAGTAAAAGTCACCCAGTAAAATACTACCTGAGTTAAAGTCTAAAAGTATTTGGTTTTAAATATATTTAAGTATCAAACATAAATGTAATCGCTAAAATATTCTTAAGTATCAGGAGTAAATATAATTTCAAATTCCTTATATTAAGCAACCCAGGCGGCACGATTTTCTTGTGTTTTTTCTTTATGGATAGCCAGGGGCACCGTTCAACAGTCAGACATAATTTACAAATAAATAATTTGTGTTTGTGGGGGATCTCATAACAACAACAGTGGCGTAAAGTACATTAGTAAAAGTACTTTAAAGTACTACTTAAGTCGTTTTTTTGGGTAACTGTACTCTACTATTTATATTTTACAACTTTTATTTTTTACTTCACTACATTCCTTAAGATAACAATAAACGTTTTGCTCCATACATTTTCCCTGACACACAAAAGTACTCATTACATTTTGAATGCTTAGCAGGACAGGAAAATGGTCCTATTCACACACTTATCAAGAGAACATCCCTGGTCATCCCTACTGCCTCTGATCTGGAGGACTCACTAAACAGAGAACATCCCTGGTCATCCCTACTGCCTCTGATCTGGAGGACTCACTAAACAGAGAACATCCCTGGTCATCCCTACTGCCTCTGATCTGGCTCTCACAAAAATGATGAGTCTTGCAGTGTGCCCCTGGCTATCAGTAAATAAAAAAAAACAAGAAAATATAAGGAATAAGAAATTAATTAAATATAAGGAATATGAAATTATTTGTACTTTTACTTTTGATATTTAAGTATATTTAAAACCAAATAATTTTACTGAAGTAGTATTAAACTGGGCAACTTTCACATTTTCGTCATTTTCTATTAAGGTACACTATATATACAAAAGTATGTGGAAACCCCTTCAAATTAGTGGATTCAGCTACTTCAGCCACACCCGTTTCTGGCAGGTGAGCACACAGCAATGCAATCTCCATAGACAACTATTGACAATAGAATGACCTTACTCAAGTGCTCAGTGACTTTCAAAGCGGCACTGTCATAGGATGCTGCCTTTTCAACAAATCAGTTTGTCAAATTTCTGCCCTGCTAGAGCTGCCCCGGTTAACTGTAAGTGCGGTTATTGTGAAGTGGAAACATCTAGGAGCAATAACGGCTCAGCCGCGAAGTGGTAGGCCAAACAAGCTCACAGAACAGGACCGCCGGGTGTTGAAGCGCGTAGCACGGAAAAATCTTCTGCCTTGGATGGAACACTCACTACCGAGTTCCAAACTTCCTCTGGAAGCAACGTCAGCACAAGAACTGTTTGTCTGGAGCTTCATGAAATGGATTTCCATGGACCTGCAGCCACACACGTCTAAGATCACCATGCGCAATGCCAAGCGTCAGCTGGAATGGTGTTACGCTCGCCGCCATTGGACTCTGGAGCAGTGGAAATGTGTTCTCTGGATGATGAATCCCGCGTCACCATCTGGCAGTCCGATGGACAAATCTGGGTTTGCCAGGAGAACGCTACCTGCCCCAATGCATAGTGCCATCTGAAAAGTTTGGTGGAGGTAGAGGAATAACGGTTTGGGACTGTTTTTCATGGTTCGGGCTAGACCCCTTAGTTCCAGTGAAGGGAAATCTTAAAGCTACTGCAAACAATGACATTCTAGACGATTCTGTGCTTCCAACTCTGTGTCAACAGTTTGGGGAAGGGCCTTTCCTGTTTCAGCATGACAATGTTGAATCACGCTTCACCATGTGGCAGTCCAATGGACGAATCGGAGTTTGGCGAATGCCAGGAGAACGCTACCTGGTCAAATGTATAGTGCCAACTGTAAAGTTTGGTGGAGGAGGAATAATATCAGGGGCTGTTTTTCATGGTTTAGGCTAGGCCCCTTAGTTGCAGTGAAGGGACATTTTAACACTACAGCATACAATTACATTCTAGATGATTCTGTGCATCCAAGTTTGTGGCAACAGTTTGGGGAAGGCTCTTTACTGTTTCAACATGACAATGCCCCCGTGCACAAACCGAGGTCCATACAGAAATAGTTTGTCGAGATCAATGTGGAAGAACTTGACTGGCCTGCACAGAGCCTGACCTCAACCCCATCGAACACCTTTGGAACGCTGACTGCGAGCCAGGCCTAATCACCCAACACCAGTGCCCGACTTCACTAATGCTCTTGTGGCTGAATTGAAGCAAGTCCCCACAGCAATGTTCCAAAATATAGTGGAAAAACTTCCCAGATGAGTGGAGGGCTGTTATCGCAGCAAAGGGGGGACCAATTCCATATTAATCCCCATGATTTTGGAATGAGATGTTCAACATGCAGGTGTCCACATACTTTTGGTCATGTAGTGTATCTTTACTTTTACTCAAGTATGACAATTGGGTACTTTTCCAGCACTGGTGATCATATACTAGAGAAACATAGACAGTAGCTGCAACAGTGTTGAATATCATGTATGAATTTGGAGATCCCCAAAATGATCTGTGTAGTGGGGTTAGAGCCCTTGAAATGTTGCCCTAATGTTTCAAAAGTGTTGTTGAACTGTTTTGGACTGTTTACTTTTTGAATGAGAGTTGTTGACTTGGCTAAATAAAGGTAAGATAAAAAAACACCCAGGCATAAAACCCCTCCCCTCTTCTTTTGTTTTTGTCTGTCTCAGCGTGGTTGCAGAGAGATCGTCTCTCTCTTCATCTGCCCAGATTGGAGCCGACAGTGACTGATAGACACGGACGGATTCAGTACTGGGATAAGTCACTCTCTCTCTCTCCTCTCTCTCTTTCTGTCTCTATCACTCTCTCTCTATGCATTTGAAGTGTTGCATCGGGGAGTCTCAGGCAGCAGACTAGACAGGTAGGACAGATCCAAACCCCTCTTATTGACTTCACTTAGCAGCACGGATCTGTACCGGCGCTGTGCTTGATCACTGGCAGGCAGAGTCCTGACACAAAAATACTTACAGCTGCACTTAAATCATTTGGATGGCGTTTGGAGAGAGAGGTCAAACCGAGGCCTCTGTCCCTGGATGAACCTATTGCAGGCTGCGGCTACACATGAGGGATGAACCCGCCCTGTAATTAGGGCTGGATGGAATTGGTGTTCCTCAAAGGTGTTCTTATGCACCTTGACATCAGAAAAAAATACAACATACGAATGTGTACGATGCTGAACTGTATAAATGATTGGCTGACATGTCACCTCATTTGTTTGAATATGTATGCATGTATGTTTTAACTTGACATTTCCGTGAAATTCTCCAATATCTGGTAGATAGCAATACATGTTTACTTGAGGAGAAGGAGAGAGGGGGAGAAAGAAAGGTCAGGGAAGAGGGTGTGTTCCCTTCCTAGAATGTTCCAAAAAGTTTCAAGTTAGCACAGCATTAAGTAGAACTCCAATTCAGTGTATATCTGTGCAAGTTAACCGCTGAAAAATCAACATCTACGTTCATAACAAAACAGTGTTTTGCAACACAATGAGTCCATGATGCCTACAGTGCAGTCTTATGATGCCCATACAGAATTGATGGACATAAATGCAGATTGTGTCTGGCACAGTGTGCCATATTTAATTGGTGCCAGTCACTATCGTACATGTCACACATCCAGGCAAGGTCCCCTGAGTGATGTTTACCAGTCATATGTGATTGACAGATGACCTAGCAATGTGTTTCGGAGAAAACAGGGGTGTCGACACTACATGTTCTACAACTCACCTACAACTCTATTGAGACACATTTATCTGCCCGCTTAATTTGTTCTGATTAGCATTTTGTTTTCAAGGCTGTTCTCTTCTCCATTTGTCATAACAGAGAATAACCTCATCTGCCTTTCAAATTGATGTTGTAAGATGTTTTCTCCACCCACAATTGTTAAAACTAAGAGGCCTCCCTTCTTATTATTATGGGGAGGCTGCTTGTTTGGCAAACTACCCTACCGTAGGACTTACTGAATAAACAGTAATATGGTCACAATTTGATAAATGACTCACTCTTTCCCGTCTCAGAGTCTCAGCCTCCTTTGACTCTGTGTAGACGGTGGTAGCATATGGCGCCATGTGCTGCTTTTTAACCTTTACCCTCAAAGCGCTGCAAAAATAAAACTGTTTTTCTCCGTTCATGCTGAAGTTGCCGGGCGTCCGTTCCTACTTGTATGCGGTGTCAACGGGGTGACGGATAGCGTTCTGTTGTTGTTGTTGACAAGGACTGTCGCTTCCTCCCTCCATCCCACCACCTGCAGCATCTGTGCTCCCTCTGGTTTCACTGACTTCGCAAACAAGCTTTTAAGGTTGATAGGCCACAACACCTCCTACTTCCCTCCTGCTTTTCCAAACTCTGCAGTGATTTCTTCCTGTCCCCTCTCCTCAATTACAGTTCAGACTAAACAAACAACCCAGCTATCGACTAAGGTCCTGATAATTGAGGTCCCTACTTCTGAGGTCGGCTCTCCAACAACGGAGAATAGAAGTAGTCATTGAGATGATTTATTCCTTTGTGTGACTGGTAACATACTGGCCCCATCATTTCATCCACCAGCTGCAAACACATAGACACCATAGAGGTTTAATTCTATATTTCAATAAATTCTGGAAAAGAAAAAGCTGTAAATCATGATGGGGGTATACAGCGATGGGGATGGGTTGGGGGTAGCTGGACGGACCAAGGGTGTAGTGTGATTTATGGTTCCCAGGGTAGAAAGCCTTGTTCCACATGGCCCATCATGAATCTTCAGTACCCACCACCATCCACATACATTAGACCCCCCTATTCCCCTGCCCAAAGTTGTAATTCCTATTGCTCCTATTCAACCAAAGCAGGTGCATGTTATTCTAAAGGTGTTCACTTATCCGTGACCAACCAGCAGGGGAGACCGTAAACCAGGGTTCCAGCAAACAGGCAGCGCAGTGATTTTACAGTGGCAAGAAAAAGTATGTGAACCATATGCAATTACCTTTTGGCAGCAATAGCCTCAACCAAATGTTTTCTGTAGTTGCGGATCAGACCTGCACAACGGTCAGGAGAAATTTTGGACCATTCCTCTTAGCAAAACTGTTTCAATTCAGCAATATTCTTGGGATGTCTGGTGTGAACTGCTCACTTGAGGTCATGCAACAGCATCTCAATCGAGTTGAGGTCAGGACTCTTACTGGGCCACTCCAAAAGGTGTATTTTCTTCTGTTGAAGCCATCATGTTGTTGATTTACTTCTGTGTTTTGGGTCATTGTCCTGTTGCATCACCCAACATTACCCAATTGGGGGACAGATAGCCTTACACTCTCCTGCAAAATGTCTTGATAAACTTGGGAAATCTGACGACGATAGCAAGCTGTCTAGGCCCTGAGGCAGCAAAGCAGCCCTAAACCATTATGCTCCAACCCACCATACTTTACAGTTGAGATGAGGTTTTGATGTTGGTGTGCTGTGTCTTTTTTTCTCCGCACATAGTGTTGTGTGTTCCTTACAAACAACTCAACTTTAGTTTAATCTCTCCACAGAATATTTTGCCAGTAGCGCTGTGGAACATCCAGGTTCTCTTTTGTGAACTTCTTCTTCTTCTTAATAACAAACTTGTATAAATATGAAGAAAATTGTTAAATTGCAAGCCTAGTTAGTTTAGGAAAACCACAGGAACCTTCCCGTTAGCCATGATTGGCTGAGGTAATAGATGGGCTGGACATGCCGAGAGATAAGTCATGCCATGTAACATGCTTCTGTCTATAACATGAGCTGCTCAGTATATGTATATAATCTTTTCTAACACAGCTTTTTTTTAAATATCACCTGTCTCTGGATTACATCTTGAAACTAAGGGAAACCATGGCATTGGTGACAGAGAGGGAGAAGCGTTCAGAGAGGGTGTATAAATCAAATCAAATCAAATGTTATTGGTCACATACACATGGTTAGCAGATGTTAATGCGAGTGTAGCAAAATGATTGTGCTTTTAGTTCTGACCATGCAGTAATATCTAACAAGTAATCTAACAATTTCACAATAACTACCTTTTACACACAAGTGTAAAGGACTGAAAAAGAATATGTACATATAAATATATGGATGAGTGATGGCCGAACGGCATAGGCAAGATGCAGTAGATGGTATAGAGTACAGTATATACGTATGAGATGAGTAATGTAGGGTATGTAAACATTATATAAAGTGCCATTGTTTAAAGTGACTAGTAATACATTTATTGCATCCAATTTTAAATTATTAAACTGGCTGGAGATTTGAGTCAGTATGTTGGCAGCAGCCACTCAATGTTAGTAATGGCCGTTTAACAGTCTGATGGCCTTGAGATAGAAGCTGTTTTTCAGTCTCTCAGTCCCAGCTTTGATGTACCTGTACTGACCTACCCGTCTGGATGTTGATGGTCAGTGAAGTGGAGATGTTGTTTCCTACTTTCACCACCCGGGGGCGGCCTGTCAGAAAGTCGAGGATCCAGTTGCACAGGGTGGGGTTAAGACCCAGAATCTCGAGCTTAATGAAGAGTTTGGAGGGTACTATGGTGTTAAATGCTGAGCTGTAGTCACTTTAACTATACATTCATGTACATACTACCTCAATTGGGCCGACCAACCAGTGCTCCCGCACATTGGCTAACCGGGCTATCTACATTGTGTCCGACCCACCACCCGCCAACCCCTCTTTTACACTACTGTTTCTCTCTGTTCATCATATATGTATAGTCACTTTAATCATATCTACATGTACATACTACCTCAATCAGCCTGACTAACCGTTGTCTGTATGTAGCCTCGCCACTTCTATAGCCTCACTACTGTATATAGCCTGTCTTTACTGTTTTTTCTATTTCTTAACCTACCTATTGTTCACCTAATACCTTTTTTGCACTATTGGTTAGAGCCTGTAAGTAAGCATTTCACTGTAAGGTCTACACCTGTTGTATTCGACGCATGTGACAAATAAACTTTGATTTGATTCGAACAGCATTCTTACATAGGTATTCCTCTTGTCCAGATGGGTTAGGGCAGTGTGCAGTGTGATTGCGATTGCGTTGTCTGTGGACCTATTGGGGCGGTAAGCATATTGGAGTGGGTCTAGGGTGTCAGGAAGGGTGGAGGTGATATGATCCTTGACTAGTCTCTAAAAGCACTTCATGATGATGGAAGTGAGTGCTATGGGGCGATAGTCATTTAGCTCAGTTACCTTGGCTTTCATGGGAACAGGAACAATGGTGGCCCTCTTGAAGCATGCTTTGAGGACGCGGCTAGGGATGCCGTCTGGACCGGCAGCCTTGCGAGAGTTAACCCGTTTTACTCATGTTGGCTGCGGTGAAGGAGAGCCGGCAGGTTTTGGTAGCGGGCGTCAAATCAGATTGGTCGGATCAGCATTGAACAGCTCTGAGCACGGGCGTTTCCTGTTTTAGTTTCTGTCTATAGGCTGGGAATAACAAAATGGAGTCGGAGGGTACTATGGTATACAGGTAAGAGAGTCTAGCTAGCTGTATTTTCAGATATTATACATTTCTAATTGTCTAATTCTAGCTAGCTAACGTTGAACCTAGTTGGTTAGCTTCAGCTACCTGTAGATTCATGCAGAGTAGTAAGGTTTTGAGTTGGGATAAAGGTCCATTGTTTAGCTAGCTAGCTACATTTCTAGACAAAAGATTCCAATATGCGGGGGGATAGTAGGGACGCCATGTGCGACTGATGTGTTTTCCGTTTGCTCCCGTGGTATTCTTAAAGTTTATGTGAATTTTGCAGCAGAACCGTATTTATTTTTAAATATTAAAAAACCAAGACTACTTTGCTTCCGAATGTCAGCATGTCGACCAAACATAAGGCCAAAAGCATTACTTTGAGGAAACGCGGCCTACAAGACCCGCTCTCATCACCGCCCTCTCCTGAGTCTGAGGGCCCGGGGACGCACACTATACCCGGGGGTGTGGCTTGGCCTGGCGGTTCTGAAATGAACATTCTCGAGGCCATCAAACTACTATGCTCTGAGATAGTTGAAATGAAAACACAGGTGGTTGCTACGATTGAGGCCAGAATACAGGAGGTTTCTGATACTTTAAAAGCAGATTTAACCATCCTGCGGAACGAGACTGTGCCAGCAATCACATTACTCAAAACAACAACTGCGTCACACACTACAACGATTGCAGCACTGGAGACCTCCGCTACTAATGTCTCCGATTTAACTACATCCCTGGAGGCTGAAGTTAAACGCCTAGCTGCAGATTTGAAAAAGGTGAAGGAGAGCTGTGTGAGTTTAGAGGGATTCTCTCACTGCAATAATCTGAGACTTGTATCGGTCCCAGAGTCAGCGGAAATGCATCGCACCACGGATTTCGTTTCAGGGCTGCTGAAGGATGTTCTTGCCTTAGATGAAAAGCCCCTGATTGATCGAGCCCACCGGTCGCTGCGCCCAAAGCCCCGGGATGGGGAGAGGCCCCGTGACATAATTCTTTGAGTGCACTTTTTTCATGAGAAGATGGAGATCCTCCGACGAGCCCGCAATACCACTCTGAGCTTTCAAGGACAGAGCTTCTCCATCTACCAGGACTACTCCCCACTGTTTCCAGGCAGCGCGCAGCTTTCGGACAGGCCAAATGAGTACTTCGGGACCATCCAAGTGTGAAGTATGGACTGCGAGTCCCGGCCCGTTTATGGATATCTCATAAGGGTAAAGACTACACATTTGAATCTCCAGATGAGGCTATGGCTCACATTCAACGTCACATCAAGAAGTCTTGAACATGCTCACAGTTCAGCAACTGTTGCTTGGGAACTGTGGATAGTAAGTAACCCACCTGTGGTACAATTATGTTTAGATATAACAGGCTAGTCTTGTATAGTTGGCGAAACTATTCAGGCTTATTTGATGTGATCTAATGTTTTGATCATCTAGTGTGCGTGCCTTACAAGCATTCAGTCATTTTAATTTAATTGTAATAAGGTTTAACACTCCTGTGTTTCTAGGCTGTCTCGCTCACCTATTTAGTTTGTTTACACATTGTCTCAGTGACTCAAAATATTTTTGGTTATTTGTTTACTGCATCCGTTTGCATTGACCCAGTAAACAGTAAATGTCTCCCGAGGCTACACAGTTTTTTGGGTCTCACTTTAATTTTAAAAGTTTTGAGCATCATTTATGCCCACAAAACATTCAACACGTAGTTTTTTGGTATTGGTTGTATGCTGTCTCAGCGTCAACTAGACTACTATTATAATTACTATTATTTTTGATTGTCTTACTACGATTTCCTTACTTCAAATTAGATTTTTGGCTGAGAGCCTTTATACATTTGATTTATTTTCTCTTTTAATGCCTGTTATAAGACTGGGAATACAATTATATACATCAACAAGTGGTGCTTTTGTCATTCCGTTTGCACAAGGGATTCGCCTTTTTTTAATTTGAAAAAAATACATAAATCTTTCTTTTTGCTGCTAACAAAAACGCGACTTTAAAGAGCGGGACTGTGGGTTTAGGTTTAAGACCGCACTCTCACAGACATACTATGCGAAGAGAACATGTTCTATTTAGGCTTGTACCTCGTTTGGGGAGGTATTGTCTGGGGTGGGGGAGGGGGTGGGGGGGGCAGGTTGAATTGTTCAGTTCTAATGTTGTCCTTCTGTCTTTTTAGTTTTTTTTCTGGACTTTTTCCTAACTTTTACCACCGTACATTATCACTGTGAGACAAGTTATTCTGGGGGTTTTGGGCGCTCATTGCTTTTCCATTCTATGCTCTAATGACAGGGTTGAATAACGGGAATGCCCAGAGGGGCCGAAATAATGCGATCAAGTACATTTCATGGAACACTAAAGGGGTTAACAACCCAGTGAAGCGTAAGAGGGTGTTGACACACTTAAAGGGTTTGAATGCAAATATTGCGTTTCTACAAGAGACTCACTTGAGGACTGGTGAGCATTTTAGGATGCGTAAGGACTGGGTTGGTCAAGTGTTCCACTCGAACTTTCATAGTAAATCAAGAGGTGCTGCTATTCTGGTTGATAAAGCTACTCCCTTTGTAGCTTCTGAGGTTATTGCTGATCCTAAGGGATGATACGCCATAGTAACCGGTGAACTGTTTTCTACCCCTCTTGTTTTGGCTAGTGTTTATGCTCCCATTTGAGATGATACAAGTTTCATTTCTTCCTTTCTGTCTGCTATTCCCAATTTAGATTCTCATTTGTTGATTTTAGGGGGAATTTCAACTGGAAAATGTCCCCAGTTCTTGACAAGTCCTCACAAACAAATACAGTCCCATCTAAATGTGCCCTACTTATTCAAGCCTTTCTTCAGAAATATGCTATGTTTGAGGCCTGGCGTTTCCTACATCCTACAGATAGACAGTATTCCTTTTATTCTCATGTTCATCAAACATACTCCCGGATTGATTACTTCTTTTTGGACAAAACACTTCTGCCTAACCTTCGGCAGTGTACTTATGAGAGTATTGTTATCTCTGACCATTCACCATTAGTGCTTGAACTAGAGTTTCCCCAGCGATCTCCTATGTGTTATCAATGCCGTCTCAACCCCATTTTACTCTCAGATAAGGAGTTTGTCAATTTCATTTCTTCTGAAATCACCTTATTCCTAGAAACTAATTCAACACCAGGTATGTCCTGCTCTACCATATGGGAGTCTCTCAAAGCATACCTACGTGGCCAAATTATTTCTTATACAGCCAACCAAAACAGAGCTCGCTCCCAGCGACTTCGGGACCTGAGCGAGTCCATAGCCACATTGGATGAGAAATATGCTACGGATCCTTCCTCTGATCTACATAAACAGCGCCAACTACTCCAATCTGAATTTGATGAGCTTTCTACCAGGCAAGCTGAACAGTTACTCTTGCGAGCCTGATACAAAGTCTATGAACAAGGCGACAAGGCCAGTAAACTCCTTGCGCATCAGATCCGTAAATCTGAGGCCTCACGTTTAATCCCACAAATAAGGACCCCGTCTGGTGCCACCACAGTTATACATAAAGAGATCAATGATCAATTTAACTGTTAAAGATCGGGTCTTTTCTTTCAACGTTTTGTTAAAAATCGCGCAAAATTTCAACGTCCTGCTACTCATGCCAGGAATATAGTACATGCATATGATTAGTATGTGTGGATAGAAAACACTCTGAACTTTCTAAAACTAGTTAAATCATGTCTGTGACTATAACAGAACGTGTGGAGCAGGCAAAAGCCCAAGGAAAAAAAAAAGTATTCCTCCGCCAGTCTCTGAACTGTCTATGGCAAGGGAAAATAGATAGCGTCCAGTTTACAATGCCTACAGCTTCCACACGATGTCGCCAGTACTGGCAATTGGGTTGAAGTTAATCCTTGGTGAAATGAGAAATAGGCACTTCCTGTCATCCAGTACACAGGAGGAAGTTTTGAAAGAGAGAATATCGACCAAGATTTCAAGACTTGCTGCTATTGAATACAGATCGCCCCGTGATCAATTTGATCAATTATTAACGTTTACTAATACCTAAAGTTGGTTTACAAAAGTAGTTTGAAGTGTTTTGTCAAAGTTTATAGGCAACTTTTTTAATTTAAAAAAATTACGTTGTGTTTAGGAAAGCAGTTTTTTCCTGGATCAGACAGGCTTCATAAATGGACATTTTGAGTATACATGGACGGATTTAATCGAAAAAAAGACCCAATTGTGATGTTTATGGGACATATAGGAGTGCCAACAAAGAAGCTCGTGAAAGGTAATGAATGTTTTATATTTTATTTCTGCGTTTTGTGTAGCGCCGGCTACGCTAATTCTTTTGTTTACGTCCCCTTCAGGTATTTCGGGGGGTTGCATACTATCAGATAATATCTTCTCATACTTTCGCCGAAAAGCATTTTTAAAATCTGACATGTTGGCTCGATTCACAACGAGTGTAGCTTTAATTGAGTACCCTGCATGTGTGATTTAATGAAAGTTTGAGTTTTAACGAGTACTATATGATTTTGGCACAACGCATTTCCCTGGGCTAGAGGCTAGATGGGATGTTAACGTCTCGCTTAGCCTCAATTTTACTCTGCGCTAAACACCTCTGAATCCCCTCAAGACCCTTTGCTGATTGACTCCTTCTTTAATGGCTTGAATATGCCTTCAATTGATACAGACTCCCATGACTGTCTAGAAGAAGAATTTACGCTTGAGGAGATTGCAACAGCAGTGTCCGCAATGAAAAGTGGTAAATCACCGGGTCCGGACGGTTTTCCAACCGAATTTTACAGGACGTTTTCTGGTCTGCTTTGCCCATTCTTGTCTCGACTATTTGCAGAGTGCCTTAATACTTCAAAGCTACCGCCTAGTCTTTATCAGGCTTCAATTTCATTACTACTAAAGAAAAACAAAGACCCCCTGGAATGTGGATCCTATCGCCCAATCTCGCTTTTAAACTGTGATTACAAAATCCTAGCTAAGCTTCTAGCCATCTGTATGGAAGGCTTGCTGCACCAAGTAATACACTCTGACCAGACTGGCTTTGTGAGAAATAGGCATTTATTTTTCAATATTAGGCGCCTTATGAATATACTGTACTCCCCAGCATCGGAGGACCCGGAGGTGGTGGTCTCACTTGATGCCGAAAAAGCGTTTGACCGCGTTGAGTGGGACTACCTAACAGCTGCCCTTTATAGATTTGGCTTTGGCCCCAAATTCATTGCGTGGATAAAGATTCTTTATTTTCCCCCATGGCTTCGGTACAGACTAATAACTTGTCCTCTGACTATTTTCCCTTGCACCGCGGATCCAGACAGGGTTGTCCACTCTCCCCCTGGTTGTTTGCTTTGGCAATCGAGCCTCTTGCCATTGCACTACGCTCTAATGATGCCATTCAAGGTATAATCAGGGCGGGCTGGGAGCAGAAAGTCTCGCTATATGCTGACGACCTCCTTTTGTTTATCTCCAACCCCGATACCTCATTGCCACGTGCCCTATCTGTACTTAAAAAGTTTGGATCAATCTCAGGGTACAAGCTGAATCTAGGAAAGAGTGAGCTTTTTCCGGTAAACAAGGCTGCTTTAAAGTGCTCTTTTACAAGTTCTCAGTTTAGTATTGTCCGGGATCAATTCACCTACTTGGGAGTAAAAGTGACAAGGAAATATTCAAATTTGTTTCAGGAAAACTTTGTTGCTCTAGCAGACAGCTTGAAACAATCTTTTACTTTTTGGAATTCGCTAGCCCTTTCTCTTATCGGAAGGATTAATGTCATTAAAATGAATGTGTTGCCCAAATTTTTATATTTATTTCAATGTTTACCCATTTTTATTCCAAAATCTTTTTTTATTTCACTGGATCAAACATTCATGCATTTGATTTGGGATGGCAAGGTACCACGGATTGGTAGAAAACATTTACAGAAGCCTAGGTCATTGGGGGGTTTAGCTCAACCAAATTTTCAGACATACTACTGGGCTGCAAATTTCAGAGCCGTTCTGTACTGGCTGCAGACTGATCCTACTGGCCCTAGACCACTCTGGGTCCAGATGGAGTCTGAATCGTGTAAACCTGCATCACTTTCCTCTGTGTTGTGCTTGTCTCTCCCAGTGTCCCTAGGCAAAGGTGTGTCAACCCAATTGTAAAGCAGTCTCTTAAAATTTGGAATCAGTTCCGTTTAGACTTTAGCCTCCGAGGCTTTTCTCTATCAGGCCCAATCAATCAGAAAATTTTATTTCCTCCATCTTTGAATGATTGGGCTTTTGGCATTTGGCACTCACTAGGCCTCTCCTGGCCAGCCCAATTATTCTTTGATGATACATTTGCCTCTTTTTCTCAGCTGCAGGAAAAGTTCAATCTCCCCCAATCCCACTTTTTCCGCTATCTCCAGACTAGAAACTTTGTCAGAGCTAACACACCTGGATTTCCCAATAGGCCTGCGAATACAGCTATAGAGAGCATCTTGGAGTTGAACAAGCTTCCTAGGGGCGCAATTTCAGATGTATATGCAATCATTCATGACTTACAGAACCCTTCTTTGGTGCCTTTAAAGACTCGATGGGAAAAGGATTTGGGGGAGGAACTTGGGGAAGACGCCTGGGAATCTGTGCTGCACAGGGTGCACTCGTCCTCTTTTAGCACTAGACACACATTCAATTCAAGGTGGTTCACCGTATCCACTGGTCGGGGCCAAACTTGGAAGAATATTCTCTGATTTTGATCCTACCTGTGTCAGATGTAAAGTGGAACCAGCCACACTGTTGCATATGTTTTGGGGCTGTCATAACTGTCAGGTTTCTGAGAATTAATATTTAAATGTTTCTCTGATATATATGACACTGTTATAGATCAGCCTCCCCTACAGCCCTTTTTGGAGTACTGCCCATGGGTACCCCCCTATCAAGAATCCAGTCGGACACTGTTGCTTATACAACTCTTTTAGCTAGATGGCTAATACTACAGAACTGGAAGATGGCAGCTCCCCCATCTTATAAATATTGGGTGAGAGATGTGTTGTGCTCTATGAAACTAGAAAAAATTCAATTCTATTCACGTGGGAACCCCAAACTGTTTAATGAGGCTTGGGCTACATTCCGGTCTTACTTTAAACAGTCTATCCTCTGATGGCATTCCAATTAAAACTAAAATAAGTCTGTATTTGACCCCCTGTGACTTAAGGGTTGGAGGAGCTTCTCTCTGTGTTTTTGCTGGGGGGGGGGCATTAAGGTCCATGTGCTTATTGATTGTGACCCGCGGATGCCTTGTTCATCTTGCCCGGGCAGAGACTGAAGGGTGAGCTTGTTTTTCCCAGTTATTTTTACATTTTGTTAACATGAATAATCAGTCAATTTTTTTTTATTTTAAAGCATTGTAAAACTTTATTTTTGGTCCAGTGGATGGTCGGTCTGTGACCATGACTCTCTGTGAGTGGTTGCATTTCTCCACCCTTATCCCTTTGTAAAACTTTATTTTTGGTCCAGTGGATGGTCAGTCTGTGGCCATGACTGTCTGTGAGTGGTTGCATTTCTCCACCCTTATCCCTTGACTGTTTACAGGAACAATGGTGAGGTGTTTGCTCTGTCCCTGTACTATAGATTGCCCTTTAACCTCTGTAGCCTTCTGCCTGGTGTGTTTAACTTGTCTAAAGTATGGTATCTTTAAAGCCATTTTTTTATTTGTATTTGTATTTGTATTTTTTGTGTTCTTTGTTTTGTAGTGTTTTGTGTTTATTCGTGTTTCACATTATTCATTAAACATGGATCGCAATCTACACGCTGCATTTTGGTCCGACTATCCTTCACACCTAGAAAACCGTAACAGTAAAACTTAATAACAGAGTTTTAAAAAAAAGATTCCACTATGCAAGTAGCCATTTCACTGTACCGTTTACACCTTCGGTATGCTGTGCATGTGCCAAATAAACTTTGATTTTATTTGATATAGTGTGTTTACCAGTGAAGGTCATGTGAAGTACAACATGACCTGCACCAAAGTCAAATTAGCATATAACGTTAGGCCAATGAGACCAAGTTCCAAAATTCTCCAGTAGAAAAACCTGCTTTTTAAAAATCACAATCACAACAATAAGCTATTTTCTCTTTTACTTTTCGAGTTATTTAGCAGATGCTCTTATCCAGAGTGACAGGAGCAATTAACGATAAGTTGTTTGCTCAAGGCCACATCGACAGATTTTTCACCTAGTTGGCTCTGGGACTTGAACCAGTGAGCAACGCTCTTAACCGCTGTGTGAAATAAGGCACCTTTTTTCTGTAATTAGCTCACCATTAATTTGTAAATAATGGTGTTATTGTGATTTTATTTTCTTGTAATAATGAATACAAATTAGCTGAAGTTAAGACATTGTCAGCCAGATGATATGGTTATTATATGAACTGGCTAGCCAGCTAACTTAACTTTAGGTAGAGATGAACAAAAACATTGTTTAGAAATATTATTTTAGTTGCCTGGTTTGCTAGATTGACATATACTAAATAGATTTTTATACAGATGGGTTTATTGGTGTTAAAATACACCAGTTATGCTATTTTGGACCACCAGTCTGCTGATGTCATGCAGCCTGTCATTTTTATGTTTATACTTTTTCATAACGTCAACAACAAGTTTTATGTCAGAGAACAAAACATTGTTCATGATGTCACTGCGACAACTGTATACAGACATGTCGATAGATGTATTATAAACCAGCCTTTGTCTTGAAATCTTTGGCCTCACATGTGAATCCTTAAAGAGATGGGTGGGGCTTAAGAGGGTGCGAACGATACTAAATGGGTGTGGACAAAGAAGAGCTTTCCAGTAGGTGTACCAAAACATCCAAGGGCCATTTTCTCAATAGCAGAATTCCTTTCCCTTTGTTCCTCAACTGTAGTGTATAATATAAAATTTTCTAGCTCTATTTTTATCCAATTTAAAAAACACCATTTCAAATGTTGCTACATAAGACCGAATTGAGCAGGTTGGTCACAAATGTAATTTGTAGAGTGCCTTTGTAACAACTATGAAACAGAAATGTGTTGGAACATGGAAAAGCTTTCTTTTATAATGACAAAATAAACCATTAAAACCCAACCACCAAAACGCACAGTCAAATTATAAAAACATCAGTAGCCTAAACATCGTTATAAGCGCCAAGTGGCCTTGATAAATAGTGGAACTCAGCACAAAAGCAGTAATGGCATTATAATGTATATAAGTGTCGATATGACATCAGTCAAAAGTAGTAAATTATTGCCAGCTTGTGCTTGTGTGTGTCTTCACGCAATGTCATCAGTTGGATTTAATTTAGCTGTTATCCCTTGTCCTAACTGTTCACACAATTGTCATAACTTTCACATGCTTGACACACCTTCATTTGGTTTTAGTGCATAATAGTTTTCTCTTTATTGTATCCCCATCATCTTGTCATTCTTCAGCACAGTTGTGGAGTACAATGGCTCTGCAGGTGCCTTATTTCACACACAGGGAGGGAGCTCCTGTCACTTTGTTCATGGTGCCAGCCAGACTTCTTTTATTTGCAAGCAACTTGTTCGCAAATGACAGTGAAGTGAAAAAATTTCCATGGGGACATTTCTCCCATTGCCAACATAAGGTTCCACAAGCCTCATCACCACATTTTCCAACCCCCACTCACCTGCTGCCCGATATGGATATTTTCCCAGATACTGAAAGCCGCTCAGCATGTACAATTACACCTAATCTAAGTAGGCCCGAGTAGACTGATAAGATGCTTTGATTTGGTGGACTGATATATGGTACATACCATTTTAAGATTATAAAATAGAATGGATCAATACAATAGAATGGCCCACCCAGTTCTTTAATCACAATTGCTGATTACATCATTATGCATAGTTCACTTCCCCTCGCTCATCAACTCACCCAACTCATCGTTTCTCCCCATCTGTTGTTAAATGTGTGAAATTAGTTTCAGTATAGTTTAGGTTCAGTTTTGGGGCAATTATCGGGGTGAGTATAAGCTGGGTATTGCACTTTCAACTGTCGGAAGAAGGAGCGGAGCAGGCCCTACTATCAGGAGGAGCAACAGGGAGAAACCATTCTAAAAATGACATGTCTTTAAACTGGTTATAACTCCAGTTCTGTTTCTGATATTAGGAAAGGTCAAGGACGGAAGGGGCCTTAAAATAAAATAAATATAAATAATGAGCAGTCAATGTCTGCTTTAGCTTTTTTAGTGTTATTAAAGAGATTTTCAGCAGATGTGGTTTTCCTGCGTTGCATTTCAAAAAGGAGGAGCTGGGTTGATAAATAAGAATACACCCTTGTCCCTTATATCCCAGCACACAGACCAAGAAGACCGTTTTCTATTGTTGAATTGTACCTTACATAGTGAAAAATACACATTGATTTCATTGTAAATTCCACCAAGGGCAAATCTGGTCATTTTTAGATAGAATGCAAGCTATATTAGATCAAATCCAGACAGGAACTATTATCTTAGCAGGAGACCTAAATCATACATTTGATAAGATTGACAGACGTAGCAATAAAAAGGAAAATTCAAGGAACCCTGAAAGAGGCTGAAAAATGTAATCTCTACAAATAATTTACAGGACACCTGAAGATTACTATTCCTACAAAAGACTATTCCTTTTTTTCTCAAAATAAGAAAAGCTATTCAATAACTGACTACATAACTTTCCTCCAAAAATGCTCTGAACAATTCACTGGTTTAAAAAATGCATGACATAGTGATATCGGATCATTCTCCGGTATCATGATTAGTTACACCAACAGAAAATACACTTAGCAACAGAACATGGAGAATGAACAGAGCACATCTTAAAGACCCAAATGTATTAAATACATAAGTGAATATAGACATGGAGAAAATCCATCCCCCCAATATAATTTGATGTTTTTAAGGTGTACATTAGGGGTATGATAATCTCATACACTACAAAAATTCTATCTGATTTAGAAATTTTAATTACAGAAAAATAAATCACTATTTTCCAAAAAGCACATTAAAAAATTACAAGGTAAAGAAGAAAATAACATTTCAGAATTTAAGCAGGAATATGACATTTTACTTTTGAAGAAAGCCAACAACTGCAGGTTAAACTCAGATGCAGCATACTATTTAATGGCAAATAAACCTGGAAAATATCTCGCAGGCTTCACAAATTCAATACACGCCAAACCAGTTATAATTTCAAAAGATAAATATACAAATGGGTTAATTAGAAACAACATGATTAATTAACATTTTGAAAGCTTCTATGAAAATATATATGAATCAGAATTAAACAACAGTTGCACTGCTCCTGCAGCCTTCTCACTCAATTCAGTACTTCCTAGTTCCATGTATCAGTTATTTAAATTCTTGCGTCGAGCAATCCCGTATCCGGGAGCGTAATCATAGCCTCAAGCTCATTACCATAATGCAACGTTAACTATTCATGAAAATCGCAAATGAAATGAAAGAAATATATTCACTCACAAGCTTAGCCTTTTGTTAACAACACTGTCATCTCAGATTTTCAAAATATGCTTTTCAACCATAGCTACACAAGCATTTGTGTAAGAGTATTGATAGCTAGCATAGCATTAAGCCTAGCATTCTGCAGGCAACATTTTCACAAAAACAAGAAAAGCATTAAAATAAAATAATTTACCTTTTGAAGAACTTCGGATGTTTTCAATGAGGAGACTCTCAGTTAGATAGCAAATGTTCAGTTTTTCCAAAAATATTATTTGTGTAGGAGAAATCGCTACGTTTTGTTCATCACGTTTGGCTACGGAAAAAAATGAAAATTCAGTCATTACAACGCCAAACATGGCAAACGTTGTTTAGAATCAATCCTCAAGGTGTTTTTCACATATCTATTCGATGATAAATCATTCGTGGCAATTGGGTTTCTCCTCTGAAACAAATGGGAAAATGCACGCAGCTGGAGATTACGCAATAATTTTGACAGAGGACACCTAGCGGGCACCTGGTAATGTAGTCTCTTATGGTCAATCTTCCAATGATATGCCTACAAATACGTCACAATGCTGCAGACACCTTGGGGAAACGACAGAAAGTGTAGGCTCATTCCTGGCGCATTCACAGCCATATAAGGAGACATTGGAACACAGCGCCTTCAAATCTGGGCCATTTCCTGTTTGAAATTTCATCTTGATTTCGCCTGTAGCATCAGTTCTGTGGCACTCACAGATAATATATTTGCAGTTTTGGAAACGTCAGTGTTTTCTTTCCAAAGCTGTCAATTATATGCATAGTCGAGCATCTTTTCGTGACAAAATATCTTGTTTAAAACGGGAACGTTTTTTTTATCCAAAAATTAAAAGAGCGCCCCCTATATCGAAGAAGTTAAATTGGTCTACATAGAAAACTAAAGGCATAGACACCGTAAATGACTTAATAATAGGAAATGCATGTATTTCATGACAGAATTCAAAAGAATTTTAGACTGACCAATGCTGGGCCTCAATGCAGTCTTTGGAACAGTAAACTCATAATGTGCTATTCTGATCATTTAAAAGAAAAATAATTTCTCATAATGTTTCTTAAGACCTGCCTAAACAAAATCATAATATTTTTTTGTGATGGCGTATTTGTAACGGTTTTCTTCCGCTGAAGGAGAGGAGGACCAAAATGCAGCGTCGTTAGAGTTCAACATGTTTAATCAAGACCATACACGAGGACAGTACAAAATACAAAACAACAAAACAACAAAAGTGAAAACCGAAGCAGTCCTATCTGGTGCAATGACACAAAGACAGAAGACACGGAAACAATCACCCACAAAGTACCCACAGAATATGTCTGCCTAAATATGGTTCCCAATCAGAGACAACGATAGACAGCTGCCTCTAATTGAGAACCAATCTAGGCAACCATAAACATACAAACTACTTAGAAAGGAAACAGCCCCATAAACATACAAAATCCCCTAGATCAGCAAAAACACATAAATCCCCCATGTCCCACCCTGACCTATCCAAAATAATAAAGAAAACAAATATAACTAAGGCCAGGTCGTGCCAGTATTAAATAGATTTATTAGCCTACGTATTGAGGCAATTATGTCACTGTGCTTCTATGGTTATATGCACCATGACACTGCTTAATTCCTTTGTTCATTTACCAAACAAGACAACTCATAATCCAGTGCCTTAATCACAGTCAACACACCTATATTTTATATTTTATAGTAGTAATATAACATCATTAAATAGAAAATATATATTTCTCCAATATGTATCGAACCTGTGGAACCATGATAATTTAAAAAATATTTATTTTTAAGCAATGCCCTTGTGCTCATATTTGAGAATTGTTTGGTTTGGCAACTGTATGTGCATTATAAACCTGAGACTCTCTTCTATTAGATGTGTGTGATCGAATACAGTAGCACACTAGTAAGGTAGCCTATGCTTTCAATGAATATTCAATGATAATTTGAGTACTTAAATTTTGACCCACACAATTTCTGACTACGCCACTGGTAGTATGTAGCTGTTAATTAGCTAAAATGCTAAAGTTGTCCATCATGTGATTCGAACACGCATTAGGTTGCTAGACGTTCACGTTATATGTCCACACATCCTCCCTGACCAACCACCCTCCTATCGTTGCTTTCTTAAGTAACCTACTGCCTTTATCTGAGATTGAAATGCACATACTGCAAAAATATGTTTTTTTTGTGAGCCTGTCACAAATTTGGCATAAGTAATTTTTGCCAAATTTTCACAATCATTTGTGATAGTGGGTTGGCTCTGCAGCACTCCCAACCCTACAGAGACTCAAAATGCTATTGAGTCACATTCTGTTATAGGTCCCCAGAGCACACACATCCCTGGGTCGCTTAGTTTGCTGCAACTGGAACGAGCTGCAAAAAACACTCAAACTGGACAATTTTATCTCTACATTCAAAGGCTCAAACGTGGACACTCTTACTGATAGTTCTGGCTGCTTCAAGTGATGTATTGTTGAATCTACATTTTTTGCCCTTTGTGGCGTTGTCTGTGCCTAACAATGTTTGTACCATGTTTGTGCTGCTATCACGTTGTGCTGCTGTAATGTTGTGTTGCTACCGTGTTATGTTGTGTTGCTTCCATGCGGTTTTGTCATGTTGTTGTTCTGTTTGTGGTGTGGATGGAGGTGAATCCAGGCTGGAAGCAGGGGAAATTCTTCAAAAGGAGACTATTCCTAGAAGAGTTGGGGAAAGCCATGGTGTCACCCCTCATTCAAAGGCGCCAACACCTTCCTCCAACACCATCCTCTGCTGGATTGGTGAAAGATATACAAGGGCCAGAAGCTAGATTTACGGCTGCCAGAGACAGAAGAGACAAAAGAAAGGAGGTGCAATCTGTGTCCACCAAGAGATGTCAAAACAAGCATTAGGTGCCATAAATGCAGTGCATACATTTGCAAGGGACCATGCAACAACCACCATCTATTGTCCAACATATGCATGAGAACACACAAAATATAACCACCATTGATTGACAGATTGTGAACATTTTTATGTTTTTGTTAGTAATACTGTTATTGTTACTGTTGTTCTTTAATGTGTTCAGACATTCATTTTGAGAAATGGTAAAGTTTTAATGTGTAGTTTTGGGCCCATTTCCTTTCTTTACTAATACAATCAAACCGGTCAGTTTTGAAAAAATTTGAAGTGGTTTCAAAGCAAATGTCCTTGATAAACTTTGACACAAAATAGTATGTGATAAATAACACAATTTGTTTCATCTGAGTATTTGTTACAGTCAAAATAATCCATACATAGTTTTTTTTACACAAAAACCAGTTGTATGAGCTCAGCTCAATGAGACATACATGCCTTAAACAGCAAATATAGGCTCAAAACGTGTCATGTTCACAAGAACTTAAGTTGATAAAAAGATCTAACACAACATTAGGTGATAATATATGTATTATTATGGATTTATAATCAGCTATAATGGGGCGGTCATTTTGGACCGGGAACACAGAAGTAATGAATCAAATCAAATTTATTTGATATAGCCCTTCGTACATCAGCTGATATCTCAAAGTGCTGTACAGAAACCCAGACTAAAATCCCAAACAGCAAGCAATGCAGGTGTAGAAGCACGGTGGCTAGGAAAAGCTCCCTAGAAAGGCCAAAACCTAGGAAGAAACCTAGAGAGGAACCAGGCTATGAGGGGTGGCCAGTCCTCTTCTGGCTGTGCCAGGTGGAGATTATAACAGCCAAGATGTTCAAATGTTCATAAATGACCAGCATGGTCAAATAATAATAATCACAGTAGTTGTCGAGCATGCAGCAAGTCAGTACCTCAGGAGTAAATGTCAGTTGGCTTTTCATAGCCGATAATTGAGAGTATCTTTACCACTCCTGCTGTCTCTAGAGATTTGAAAACAGCAGGTCTGGGACAGGTTGCACGTCCTTTGAACAGGTCAGGATTCCATAGCCGCAGGCAGAACAGTTGAAACTGGAGCAGCAGCACGGCCAGGTGGACATGAAACGAGAGTTAATTCTCTATGCAGGGGTCTCTCTTTTCATGATGTGTGTTTTGTCCTACATTCAATTTTTTTATCCCAGCACTTGTCCCTGCAGGAAGCATTTTGCATCTTGGTAGGGGGGCATTGTAAATAACGTGTTATTAATTGACTTGCCTAGTTAAATAAAATAAAAATTCCAGTAATTTCATCCATGCACAGCAGAGGCAGGGGTTGGGGCGAAACTGGCACTTGAGGGTACAGGGTTTTGTTCCAGCTCAGCATGAACAAACATTATATTATACGTTGTCTAAATTGATTATGACTTAGTTAAAATCAGGTGTGTTAGTGCAGGGCTGGAACAAAAGCCTGCTCACACTGCTGTCCCTGTTGGCCTCTCCTGCAGTTGATACTGACTCCTTTTCCCTCCACTGTAGCAGGAGACTCAACCCCCTATACATGCACAGCCAAAATTAATCTGAATATATTAAAGACAATGTCATATTCCATTTTAGAAAGCTGCGCTCAGAATATGACATTTATTGCCACAAATTCTCGGCAGCCAAGCACACTGGCATTGAACGGATTTATGCTGCCAATGCCGGCGGTATCCATCACAAGGGGAAATTGGCGTTTTCCAAATGCCATTCACTTTCAAATCACTTTCCTTTTCCTAAACGCCAGGGGGAGAGAGAGTGGGAAACATTCCTGAAAAGTGCAACTTTACTAATTACATCACATTAGCAATGTGTCTTTCTTCTCCCACGCTACACTAGCCCTGCTATTGTAATGGCCATGCCTGGATGACTGACACAGAATGTATGATGGCCTGAGCAAAAAAAATGAATTAAGTTTGAATTGAATTATCCTCAAAGCTTTAACAAGGTGTTTGACATTTACTGTAGGATGCCAATAGAAGGCTTCACCCTTTGTGGGTTCCTGGGAAACTGACAGGCATGCAACAAGACCTTGGGTAGTGTGCTGCTGTGCACACTGATACCACAACAACAGACAGACAGGTTTCTTCATTTGATTTATATGCATGAATGAGAGATGGTTTGACGGAACCTGAGACACACGAACGCACACGCAAACACGCGCTTTAATTGACTGCTCGTCTTGGATCAGGTCTCATGGGACATAACACTTCACATTTGTGGGAATTTGTTGACGTATATGGATGTTTCAAAAGAAATATGAAAGTGTTTCAGAAGAAATATGAGAACTATATGCATAACCATGGTAGTAATTGAAAGGGAACACTTTGGAGATTATGGGGAAATTATCAGACAAATGGGAGGACACGACAGTTCACCTGACACAAAACTGAATCCAAACATTATACTGTTGATTTTATGTGCATTTCACATTTACTGTACGTTCTTTCTTCAGCATTTGTTGATCACTAAATCTTAAAATACTATGGATACATTCAGTAACATAATAAGAATATTCATAGAAAATGTGGGGTGGTGCAACAGACAAAAACATTTAAGTGACATGAGTTTTATTATATGGAAATGTAAAATGCTCATTATGATATCAAAGCGATATTTATTATAATCCTAAATGTTGAATCTTTCAGAACAGACCAAGTCTGCTTGATTTAAAGCATACGCCTCTCTCATACAACAAATAAATTGCAAAAATAGACTGTAAGGGAGGCTGTGGAGGTGTCATTGATGCAACAATACAGAGCTGACTTTCTTGCGAGGCTTTTTAATGGCAAAGTGAGGATAAAGAGTGAAATGTACAGTATATAGACACAAAAATAACAGGACATAGAAAAAAAGTTGGCCTAATAAATTACTGAATCACATACAGTGCTTTGTAACTTAAAACCTCTATGTGGGACACTAGCGTCCCATCTGGCCAACATCCAGTGAGATTGCAGAGCGCCAAATTCAAATACAGAAATACTCATTATAAAAATTCAGAAAACAAAACATATTTCACATAGGTTTAAAGATTCACTTCTTGTGAATCCAACTGTAATGGTTTTCTTCTGGTGAAAGAGAGGCGGACCAAAATGCAGCATGGTTAGTTTTGTACATCTTTAATAAAGATGAAAGTACAACAATCTACAAAACAATAAATGTGAAAAAAACGAAACAGTCCTATCTGGTGCCACAAACACAGGAACAATCACCCACAAGAGACCTAAAGAATATGGCTGCCTAAATATGGTTCCCAATCAGAGACAATGATAAACGCCTGCCTCTGATTGAGAACCACTCTAGGCAACCATAGACTTACCTAGAGTACTACTCTAACCACAATCCCATAACTACACACAACCCCAGACAAAACAAACCACATAAATCCCCATGTCACACCCTGGCCTAACCAAAATAATAACAAAAACACAGAAATACTAAGGCCAGGGCGTGACACCAACCACGGTGTCAGATTTTTTGAAATGCTTTACGGCGAAAGCTTACCTTACTATTATTTGAGAACATAGCCCAGTTGACAAATTATTACAAACAGTAACCAGCCAAGCAGAAGCGTTACAAAACTCAGAAATAGAGATAAAATTAATCCCTTACCTTTGATGATCTTCATATGGTTGCACTCAGAAGACATTAATTTACTCAATAAATGTTCCTTTTGTTCGATAAAGTCTCTTTATATCCAAAAACCTCAGTTTTGTTCGCCCGTTTTTTTCAGTAATCCACAGGCTCAAACAGGCAGACAAAAAAAATCCTAATTGTATCCGTAAAGTTCATAGAAACATGTCAAACTATGTTTATATTTTACCCTCAGGTTGTTTTTAGCCTAAATTATCTATAATATTTCAACCAGACAATAACGTCCTAAATATAAAAGGTAAACAAGAAATGCACTCTCTCGCGATTGCACATGAAAAAGCTCTGTGACATGTCAGGGTCCACTCATTCAGACTGGTCTTACTCCCTTATTTATAAGAATACAAGCCTGAAACCATTTATAAAGACTGTTGACATCTAGTGGAAGGCATAGGAACTGCAAATTGAGTCCTAAGTCAATGGCTACTGTAATGGCATTGAATAGAAAACTTCAAAACCTCCCCTGAATGGATTGTTCTCAGGTTTTCGCCTGCCTAATCAGTTATGTTATACTCACAGACACTATTTTAACAGTTCTGGAAACTTTAGAGTGTTTTCTATCCAATATATATTATATATTTATTTATATGCATATCATATCTTCTGGGCCCGAGTAGTAGGCCATTTAATTTGGGCATGGTTTTCATCCAAAATTCCGAATGCTGCCCCCTACCCTAGAGAAGTTAGCTTTATGCCTTGCATATGAATCCATTCATTGTACAATGTTAAACTTCTTAAGGATGAAATTCCGTAAATTTCCGGTTCGATTTGACAACAGCCAGTGAAAGTGCAGGGCGCCAAATTCAAACAACAGAAATCTCATAATTAATATTCCTCAAACATACAAGTATTATGCACCATTTTAAAGATAAACTTGTTGTTAAACCCCCCATAGTGTCTGATTTTCAAAAAGGCTTTACAGCGAAAGCACATCATATGATTATGTTAGGTCAGCACCTAGTCACAGAAAAACACAGTCATATTTCCAGCCAAAGCGAGGAGTCACAAAAAAGCAGAAATAGAGATAAAATTAATCACTAACCTTTGATGATCTTCATCAGATGACACTCATAGGACTTCATGTTACACAATACATGTATGTTTCCTTCGATAAAGTTCATATTTATATCTACAAATCTCAGTTTACATTGGTGCGTTATGTTCAGTAATGTTTTGCTTCCAAAACATCCAGTGATTTTGCAGAGAGCCACATCAATTTACAGAAATACTCATCATAAATGTTGATGAAAATACAAATGTTTTACATGGAATTAAATATATACTCCTCCTTAACTTCTTAGGGTTTAGGGGGCAGCATTTTCACTTTTGGATAAATAGCGTGCCCAATTTCAACTTCCTGCTACTCATGCCAAGATTATACTATATGCATACTATTAGTAGATTCGGATAGAAAACACTCTGAAGTTTCTAAAACGGTTTGAATCATGTCTGTGAGTATAACAGAACTTATGTATCAGGCAAAACACCAAGGACTAACCGTTCAGATATTTTTTTTTAGGTCTCTGTCTGTTCACTGAGTTCTCATTGGCAAACAATATTTCGTAAGAAGTTGTTTTCAGTTCCTACCGCTTCCACTGGATGTCATCAGTCTTTGGAATTTGGTTGAGGTTATTCATTTGTGCAATGAAGAAGTAGGGCCAACTACGAACTGCGTAACACTGTTGAGAGTTGCACAATAATTTGTTGCACAATATTTTGTAGTGACGTTGCGCATTTTGGAAGCTGTTTATTTCTGGATCAAACGCGACAAATAAATTGACATTTTGGATATATATGGACGGAATTAATCTAACAAAAGGACCAATTGTGATGTTTATGGGACATATTGGAGTGCCAACAAAAGAATCTTGTCAAAGGTATGGCATGTTTTATATTTTATTTCTGCGTTTTGTGTAGCACCTGCAGGGTTGAAATATGCTACCCTCTTTGTTTACTGTTGTGCTATCATCAGATAATAGCTTCTTAGGCTTTCGCCAAAAAGCCCTTTTAAAATCTGGCATGTTGGCTGGATTCACAACGAGTGTAGCTTTAATTGAGTATCTTACATGTGTGATTTAACTTCTTCGAGATAGGGGGCGCTCTTTTAATTTTTGGATAAAAAACGTTTTAAACAAGATATTTTGTCATGAAAAGATGCTCGACTATGCATGTAATTGACAGCTTTGGAAAGAAAAAACTCTGACGTTTCCAAAACTGCAAAGATATTATCTGTGAGTGCCCCAGAACTAATGCTACAGGCGAAACCAAGATGAAATTTCATACAGGAAATGCCCCAGATTCTGAAGGCGCTGTGTTCCAATGTCTCCTTATATGGGGTCAGTTTGTTATATCTGGAGTACTTCTCCTGTCCTATTCGGTGTCCTGTGTGAATCTAAGTGTGCGTTCTCTAATTCTCTCCTTCTCTCTTTCTTTCTCTCTCTCGGAGGACCTGAGCCCTAGGACCATGCCCCAGGACTACCTGACATGATGACTCCTTGCTGTCCCCAGTCCACCTGGCCATGCTGCTGTTCCAGTTTCAACTGACCTGAGCCCTAGGACCATGCCCCAGGACTACCTGACATGATGACTCCTTGTTGTCCCCAGTCCACCTGGCCATGCTGCTGCTCCAGTTTCAACTTCCACCTGACTGTGCTGCTGCTCCAGTTTCAACTGTTCTGCCTTATTATTATTCGAACATGCTGGTCATTTATGAACATTTGAACATCTTGGCCATGTTCTGTTATAATCTCCACCCGGCACAGCCAGAAGAGGACTGGCCACCCCACATAGCCTGGTTCCTCTCTAGGTTTCTTCCTAGGTATTGGCCTTTCTAGGGAGTTTTTCCTAGCCACCGTGCTTCTACACCTGCATTGCTTGCTGTTTGGGGTTTTAGGCTGGGTTTCTGTACAGCACTTTGAGATATCAGTTGATGTACGAAGGGCTATATAAATAAATTTGATTTGATTTATATGGCTGGCATTTCATTTGCGATTTTCTTGAATAGTTAACGTTGCGTTATGGTAATGAGCTCGAGGCTGTATTCACGATGGCTAGAATCAAGAGGTTTTACCTCTGTATATAAAAATCAAACTTTCATTTATTTGAATTTGCCGCGCTGCATTTTCCCTGGTTTTTGGCCAAGTGGGATGCAAGCGTCCCCCATACCATAAGAAGTTAATGCAACCACTGTGTCAGATTTCAAAAAAGCTTTTCGGAAAAAGTACACCATGCAATAATCTAAGTACAGCGCTCAGAGATCAAAACAAGACATACAGATACCCGCCATTGTCATGCCCTGACCATAGAGAGCCTTTTTATGTCTCTATTTGGTTTGGTTAGGGTGGGATTTGGGTGGGCATTCTATGTTCTTTATTTCTAAAGAAATAATGGTTCTCAATCAGGGACAGCTGTCTATCGTTGTCTCTGATTGTGAATCATACTCAGGCAGCCTGTTTTGCCACCTTAGGTTGTGGGATGTTGTTTTTTGTTAGCTCTGCGTAGCCTATGGAACGTGACGTTTGTTGTTCTTTTGTTGTTTTGTTTGGTGTTCGGATTTAATAAAGTATCATGAACACGTACCACGCTGCACCTTGGTCCACTTCTTCCAACGGGCGTTATAGCCATGTTGTGGAGTCAACAGAAATCAGAAATAGCATTATAAATATTCACTTACCTTTGATGATATTCATCAGATCTACCAGGAATACCATTTACACAATAAATGTTTGTTTTGTTCAATAAAGTCCATCATTTATGTCCAACTACCTCCTTTTTGTTCGCGCGTTTAGTTCACAAATCCAGATTCACAAGGGGCAGGCACTTAGTTCAGATGACAATTCCATTACAGTTCGTAGAAACATGTCAAACGATGTTAAGAATCTTTAGAATGTTTTTTATCATACATTTTCAATAATATTCCAACCGGACAATTCCTCTTTAGAAAGGAAAAGGAACGCAGCTAACTCTCATGGGCGCGCGTGAGACTGAGCTCATGGCATTCTGCCAGACACCAGACTCAAACAGCTTCTCCTCCCCTTCTCCCCGACTGTTGACATCTAGTGGAAGCCTTAGGAAGTGCAATCAGACCAAATATTCCACTGTATCTTGGATAGGCAAAGACTCGAAAACCTTTCCAAATATGTCAATTATATGCATAGTCGAGCATCTTTTCGTGACAAAATATCTTGTTTAAAACCGGAACGTTTTTCATCCAAAAATTAAAAGAGCCCCTATATCCAACTAGTTAACACTTTTTTTGGTTACTACATGATTCCGTATGTGTTATTTCATAGTTTTGATGTCTTCATTATTATTCTACAATGTAGGAAAAAGTAAAAACAAAGAAAAAAACCTTGAAAACCATCAAGCGCTATGATGAAACTGGCTCTCATGGGGACCACCATAGTAAAGGAAGATCCAGAGTTACCTCTGCTGCAGAGGATAAGTTCATTGGAGTAACAGACATCTCAACATCAACTGTTCAGAGGAGACCACGTGAATCAGGCCTTCATGGCTCAATTTGATTGATGCAAATAAACCACTACAAAAGGACACCAATAAGAAGCAGAGACTTGCTTGACCCAAGAAACACAAGTAATGGACATTAGACCGGTGGAAATCTGTCCTTTTGTCTGATGAGTTATAATTTGAGATTTTTGGTTCCAACTGCTGTGTCTTTGTGAGATACAAAGTAGTTGAACAGATTCTCTCTGTATGTGTGGTTCCCACTGTGAAGTATGGAGGAGGAGGTGTGATGGTGTGGGGGTACTTTGCTGGTGACACTGTCTGTGATTTATTTAGAAATCAAGGCACACTTAACCAACATGGCTAGCACAGCATTCTGCAGTGATATGCCATCCGGTTTGAGCTTAGTGGGACTATCATTTGTTTTTCAACAGGACAATGACCCAGAACACAGCTCCAGGCTGTGTAAGGGCTATTTGACCGAGAAGGAGAGTTATGGAGTGCTGCATCAGATGACCTGGCCTCCACAATCACCCGACCTCAACCCAATTGAGATGGTTTGGGATGAGTTGGACCGCAGAGTGAAGGAAAAGCAGCCAACAAGAGCTCAGCATGTGTGAACTCCTTCAAGACTGTTGGAAAAGCATTCCATGTTAAGCTGGTTGAGAGAATGCCAAGAGTGTGCAAAGCTGTCAAGGCAAAGGGTGGCTACTTTGAACAATCTCAAATATAAAATATATTTTGATTTGTTTAACAATTTTTGGGGGTTTCTACATGCTTCCATGTGTTATTTCATAGTTGTGATGTCTTCACTGTTATTCTACAATGTCAAAAATAGTACTACTAAAGAAAAACCCTTGAATAAGTAGGCGTCTAAACTTTCGACTGGTACTGTGTATGTATACACACCCCACACCACAAAGCAATTAGCCTATTCAAATGTTTATCTGACTCCATAAAGAAAATATATATCTACAAGCAAGCATTAGGCAATGAGTTGACGTTGACTATTAAGAATTGGTCTTGTCTAAATCAAAAGGCAGACATTTAATTAACATTGTACAATGAATGGATTCACATACAAGGCATAAAGCCTAAGTTACAAAGCATTAACAAGACATAGGCACACATAGTTCTTAAGGTTAAAATAGAAGAAAATGCATGAACAAAGACATGCCTAAAAGGCTAGAGGCCTAGAAGCATAGGAAATGAAAATTGATCCTACAGCCTACCTCCATGGACTGGATACAGGATTTGTTATTTGATTAGGTTGCAAAAGGTAGCAGCTACTTTTTTATTTTATTTTTATTTCACCTTTATTTAACCAGGTAGGCAAGTTGAGAACAAGTTCTCATTTACCACTGCGACTTGGCCAAGATGAAGCAAAGCAGTGCGACAAACAACACAGAGTTATATATGGGTTCCACAAACGTACAGTCAATAACACAATAGAAAAAAATATATATACAGTGTGTGCAAATGTAATAAGATTAGGGAGGTAAGGCAATAAATAGGCCATAGTGGCGAAATATTTACAATTTAGCATTAACACCAGAGCGATAGATATGCAGATGATGATGGGCAAGTAGAGATACTGGGGTGCAAAAGAGCAAAAATAAATAACAATATGGGGATGAGGTAGTTGTGTGGGCTATTTGCAGATGGGCTGTGTACAGGTGGAGTGAAAGGTAAGCTGTTCTGACAGCTGATGCTTAAAGTTAGTGAGGGAGATATAAGTCTCCAGCTTACTCTTCCTGGGGTCCACAAATAACATTGAACATGACACAATACAGAACATTATTAGACAAGAAGAGCTCAAGGACAGAGCTACATAAGAGAGAGACCAAAGGCATTTCATTCAGTTTACAACATCTGAAGGTGTAACCTTTCAACCCAACGCCAACCACCATTGACCAATCAGTAACCTAAACACTCCCATGCCCATTCTCCACAGGATGTAACAGCTTCTGAGAGCTTGTGTGAGGGATGAGACCAATGTAAATAAGACAGGATTCCAGAGAGGACCATACAACCTATTTGCACAGACTAATTCAGAGTTCACCCTGTACAGATTTAATAAGTTACCAAAGAGATAATACATCCATGTAGATAGCATCAGTGTAATACTCTGAACAAGTTTCAGATAGAATATCACTATGTTATCCATGTTTGATATCTATTACTCATTCAATAGTCAGTCCTCTGGATACTGTAACAGAGAGAGACATTTTGGAGCCTCAGAGGGGGAAGGGCTGACTAGTCCTTGGGCATTGTCCTTTGTGCTTTCCTTGTGTTCCTGGACCATTTTCCATGCAACTCCAGGTGACAGAGAGCACATAAATTAGGGCTGAGCCAACACTGTCATTTGGAACAAACTTATACTTGCACTTTTTACAATGCTGAATTTAATGCAGAAAGGTGTCAATGAAATCTGATTAAAATATTTTGCCTGATAACGTAAATGATTACAGTTAGATTTTTTTTTTGTAATCAGATTACATGTAATTTATAACATGTAATCAGTTACTCCCCAGTCATGGATAGAAACATGTATGCGTCCCCGGGATAAACTATGACCGCATTACCTGTACAATTAATTAACCATGCGCTCGAAAGTGCCCCATTTGTCTGTCTATTCTCAGACCAGGAAATGAACAGCACCCTCTTCAATCAACGAGCAAAACCAAGGAAATAATTGACATTTCTTTAGATTAACCTTAACGTTTCATTTGTCAAACATCCTCACATTGTACTTATACTTTCTGATCGATAAATAAATGAACATAAAGAGTTATGTCCTGGGTGACGCACAACAGGTTTTGCTCACACAAACCAATTTCCGCCGTACGACCAAATTGTAATATTCTGTACGTTTAATTTCTTCCACAGGTGATCAACGAACAAGACATTGAAATACATAACTAGTCCCACATTATGTTGAATAAACACATACAGTATGTTTATTATAAACAGTTTTGTAAACAGTGTCTAGTCATTTAGGTAAGGCATAACTTTAGCATAGGTGACGGAGGACATAGGACAAAGGTCAAATTCGCCTAATTAGCAAGAGGGATGGGGGCATCTTCGTTGGCATGGCGCTCAGACATACAACGTCTGTCAGTTGAATACCATACAGCGCTGTAGAACTGAGACCCTGAGCTCTGACGTCATGTATAGCATGTTACTGCACAACCACTGCGTTCCAATTTATCAGTGACCAAATCTGCCATTTTCATCCAGTATAAGGGTTGTGAGTGTAAAGAGCTACGAACCTTTAGGTTCTGCTTACAGTAGCCAGTCGCAGTAGATAATGGATTCCCTAACTCCCCTTTCCCATCTTCTTCTTTCTCAACCATCTACTGCTGCTGGAAGCCGTTCTCCCTGCATGCTTCCTCAACCCCTCCTCCCTCACCTAGTCACCACCACTGGCTGTGTAAGCAGGCCTGCTAATAGGGGAGTGAACACTGGGTGATCTCGGCAGTCCGACATGGCTTTGATAGTGTCATCATTAAAGACTCTAGCTGAGTGGTAGCATGCAGAAAAATCCCCCTATGGAGACTGCTATAGCTGCCATTCGTCACCAGGGATGTTTTAAGAGCCTTCATCACACCTCCCAGCAGACTCCATACTGGGGATTCTGCAGAGAGGAGATAGGCCTGACTCACCACTGGGTAGCACACCATGGGTAGACATGCAGAACTCACAGGCTGTCTGGTGTCAGCTACAGGGCACTGCAATGGAACTCAAGGCTGGTGGATAATTGATCTGTGTAGGGAATTAGAAGTAAGACATTCTATGTACTGTGAGTAGATTTGGTCCTGGGCTACAGTTTGCAGTCCTATTACACAGAAAAGCAGAGGGAAGGGAATAGGAAAAAAACACATGAAAGGCTTTGAGATATTTACACACAGATATGCAGAGGTGGGACCAAGTCATTGTTTTACAAGTCACAAGTAAGTCTCAAGGCTTAGCACTCAAGTCCCAAGTCAAGTCCCAAGTCAAGACAGGCAAGTCCAAGTCAAGTCTCACGTCAAAATAAGACCGACAAGTCCCAGGTCAAGTCTCAAGTCCTTTGAGTTTTGAGTCTTAAACAAGTCATAATGTGCTCTTCACCAAATGTAATACCATTTCATATTTTTAACAAGAGTAAGAGTTAGTACATTAACTTTACGCAAATGAAATGCTTTTAAACATGTATATATGTATTACTTTCCAAATAAACTTTATTTTTCCATGGAAATACATGGGTAGCCATGAGAAAGACAAAACAAAAACTAAATATTGTAGTGTTCTCTTTCTCTCTAGATATACTCTAGACACCTAAAACAATCCTTCCATAAAGTTGTGTGTGTCTGCCTGTGTGTGTGTGTGTGTGTGTGTGTGTGTGTGTGTGTGTGTGTGTGTGTGTGTGTGTGTGTGTGTGTGTGTGTGTGTGTGTGTGTGTGTGTGTGTGTGTGTGTGTGTGTGTGTGTGTGTGTGTGTGTGTGTGTGTGTGTGTGTGTAATGCATAAACAGTTTAATTTTTACTCTTATCTCAGGGCCCTATGATGCATTGCATTTGCAAAAGACAAAATTTGATAAAAGTCTGTCAGTCATTTGTGCACGATAAGGCTGCAGTATGATGCCACCATGGCTGAAGACACGCTCCACCAGAGCACTGGAGGCAAGCACTGCCAAGACCCTGATGGCCACTTGGGACAGTAAAGGAAGAGTCTTCATATTCATTGCCCAGAACAAGAGGGCATTCTGTCCTTCGCATATGTCAAGGTAGTGACTTAGCTGTAGTGCTGGAGAGGTCCCAACAGCTTTCTACTGCCTCTAACAGTATGCTGCAAACAGCCCTTCTTCATGTCCAAGACTATGGTCCTCTCGCTCTTCCTCATCAACAAGAGGTACAGCTTGCTCAGTCCCTGCAGCATCTTGCAGAATCAGTTCTGGCAAAACATGTAAAAGCAGAAACAAAAAGTCCGGTATTAGAGTATTGGTGATGCACTGGGTTAAACTGAAAAAGTGTTATTGTTGCAAATGGAAAAATTAGTTACATTAAACTCAATAATATTTACCTTTCACTCTTTGTGCCACCTCCTCCTTGACCTCCTCCTTGACCAGCACATGGTGCTCCACCCACATCAGAGAAAAAGACAGATCCAAGGCAGCTGCTTTGAGGTAGACTGGATCTGAAAATGGGGCAGTGATTAGATCTTGTGTCCTGGCCATTTTCACATTGATGAAGATTCCAAGAAATTGTTTGTTTAGGGATGCCTGGAGACATCTGACCAGGCCGCTCAGGAAATGGTCTCGAGGCTTCCGCTGCTCTAGGTGGTGATTCAGGGACAGGACAGAGAGAACAACAGAACTGATTGTGACTATCTTCTCCCCCTGTGTCAAATCTGTTGCCAAATGGCTTCATGATGTCCACTAACTCCTTCAACTTATTCCCCTCCCGTACTGTGAAAAACAACTCCTTGTCCCCAACCTTTTCTAGAACATGACAGAGCTTTAGATGGTCACATTGGAAATCAGCCTTCACTTGTCGAGTTCCATCTTGTGTTGGCAGCAGCAGGGATGCCTCGTTCCCCAAATTCAACCTCAAACACCTCTTTGAATGTTGTGCTTGTATGCAGCAGTGAGCTGATTTTTGCTAACTTTGAAAGAGTCAGTCATCACTTTTGTTTCTGTCAAGCCATCTCCCACCACCAGCTGGCGAGTTTGGGCAAAACACAGCAAACACAGTTTTTTTTGCATTAGCAGCATCCACTGGTTGCTGGTCTTCCAGGGTTAGGTCATTCCAGAACTCTAGGTCATCAATGTGATCTTCGTCATGTACTTCGTCTTCTTGTCCAATGGGGAAGCACACAGTGAATGATTTTCTCATGTTGGCAGCATTGGCAGTAATGATGTAGTCAAATGTAACTTTAATGCAGTACTCATCACATATGGCCTCAAATTGCTCACAGATTCTTTTGGCCGTGTGTGGGCTTTTAAAGCGGTCACAGGCCAAAAGATGGGACTTGAGCTGTATCCTCTCTCCATCTTTCTCCATACAGTGCACAGTGACACCAAGGAACCCCCTCATCTTTCGGTCGGACCAACTGTCCACTGTGACTGAAACATTGTCTGTGTTGGTCAACTGAGTATTCAGTTTTGAACATCTCTCTGTAGTGAGGTTCTCTACTTTTGATGTCAATGTTCTACGACACACTAGGCTGTACTTACAGTCAACCACTGACAGAAAGTGACAAAAACTCTTGTTTTCCACAATAGACAGAGGCGAGGTGCAATCAATAACCTAATCGTACAGTAATGCATTGTTGATAGCTTTCTGCTGTGGATGATTCATGCTGTACTGCCCTACACAGGTCTCCATGAACTGTGAGATTGGACACTGTTTTGGTTCACTTGTGACACTTTTGTTAATCTGGTATTGTTCAAATCTGTAAGAGGTAAGCATATTAAAACAGATATCGGAAGAAAAATAATAATAATTGAGCAGCGGCAGTAGCACCACACCCCCCCAATAGCGATCGACTATTGAGGATCGCAATCGGGCGATGTAGGCTTGTACACAATCTCCAAACATTAACACACACACGCTCTCTGTGTGTGGTTACAGTAGGCTAACGTATGTCAATGGTTTTATGAACAGCAGCACCATCAGGCAGGATTTAGGCTACCAACTGCCTAGCCAGTTGTAGCTCAATCTTGGGTGCAATGATCACGTTCCCATACTGACTGACTGTGTGGAGGCTCATTGATTTAACATTACATCAGCCTACATGTTACACTAACAAATGTATATATAGCTGTCGGCTATATTAGCCACGACTTACCATTCTTTGTGCAGCTTCAAATGTCAAACAAAGTTGGAAATTGTTGCGCCTCTGTCTGTAATTCTCTTCCCGCATGTTTTGCAAGATGTAATCCGTTTTTTGTTGACTACAGCGTAGTCTTTATATCCCAAAGTAATAATTTTGGGAATCATCTTTCCAAGGGCTTCGTCTGAATTCACCCACCAACGTTCCTCTGCTGGCACAATTTCATTGGCTGCTGTCCGATTCAAACTGTAATCTGTGAAATGAAGAGTTGATGCACACTTTTTTTAATGGCATACATTTTTTATATTTGGGCTTGGGGAGGGTATCAAATCAGTTTGAGTCAAAAGGCTCAAGTCCAAGTTAAGTCACGAGTCTGTCATGTCTTTGGCTATGCCAGATTAAGTGATATGACATGCTATTCTATAAAATAATTTATCCGTAATTAATATTACCTGATTAATTACATGTAAATGTAATTAGCTAGAGAGTCGGGTACCACAAAATAATATTTATAGAGCTGTTATCTTCCAAATAAACTCTTAAAGACCTAGTAATATTTTACATCAATAGCAGTCAATATTAATCATCATCTTAATTCAGTCTCATCTGAAAGTTGTAAATTCTTGGTTATCTTCACGAACCCTGGCTAACAATTTGAATCAGCAATATAAAATTGGGTTTAATAATTTATTTACTAAATACCTAACTAATCACTCAGAATTACACATACACATAATTAAATCATAACTTGATTACAAATGATGTCATAAAGGAAAACGTCCCTAGTGGGCGGAACAGATATGACAGCTTGTTACACAAAAGAAAGGGGCTAGGTTTTAGTGAAGGACCGGGAAGACTGAGGAACAAAGGCCGAAGCTGTGCTATCGTAAATACAGTATCTTATGCATTCTAAATTACCGCCAATTTGGAAAAGGAAAATGCAATAAATATTTACTCTGAGCTGCGCTTCGGTAGGTTGGTGGTAGATGGAAGGCCGTGTTGTCCAACCGAGTCCTTTGTCCTTTGAAGAATGTCTCTGGTTGTCAATTGGATACGTTGTAGTAACGTTGTTGGGTGAAAGACGGGATACTCTGTCTGTTCCTTCCTAACCCTCATTTGCATCTGATTTTGCTAACTCGGTGGCTAGGAGGTATCACTTCTATAGTGAATAAGAGTTCAAAGTTCATACCATTCGCAACCAAAGCTCACGCTGATGTTGGCACCTTTCTGTAGTTATTATCTGAACCATTCTGACATAGGACCGTCGTCCTCACGTCCTCAGAACAGGAGGTTATATTGTCGTCAAGGCTTTATATAGGAAGGGAGAGGAGGGTGTGTTTGAAAAGTTTTATAGCCCATGTCCCTTCACAGGGGCGGGCCACTGATTGAGCAGAGCCCTATCTTATGAAAACTAAAATCTCGCATTTTAGAATCTAAAATCAACATCATATTCATTAAGTACCACCACATATGTTCCATTGGTCGGATTACTAGAATATAGTTAATTTCCCCCCACCTTCTGATATTCCCAGAATCTCTATGTTAACCAAGGGTTTTGCAAATGTAACCTCAGTAGGGTAGAGAGAGGAAAAAGGAGGTAAGAGGTATTTATGACTGTCATAAACCTAACCCCTAGGCCAATGTCATGACAAGTCATTGGTGTTAAAGTCAATGTCGAGTTGCATGTCTTTTTTGATTTTGTCAAGTCGAGTCTAAAATCATCATATTTGTGACTCGAGTCCAAGTCATGTGACTCAAGTCCACAGCTCTGCAGATATGTGCTTTCACCTTGATGTAACATTGCCCTGACGACCGCTAACTGTGTCTCAGATAGTGCTTTCTTCCCAGGCCCTGTTAAACAGGCCAAGGCGAGTGTTATCGTTATCTGGGAGTAGTGTAATTAAGACGTTAGCATCTCCTGCCCAGCTCAGCACATTAGTGGGGAGGAAAATGGAGAGGAGTCTGATGGTTCTTTCAGGGGCTAATAAATGTTTAGACTTTTTTCTTGTATTTCTCTCACCCCCTGGCTTATGTTTTTTCCACCTGACTTTCGAAGCACAACACAGCATAAAAACTCTCCCCTGCTAGCCTGGAGGGGAAGGAGAGGAAGAAAAATAAATAAATAGTGCCAGAAAAGAGTGATGTTACCATCTCAGCACCACATCAAAGAGCATAAAGATTTTTCCTGGGCACCTGCTAGCATAGGAACCATCATACTGGTGTTGTTGTTGTTTTTGTCCGAGACTTAAAGGTTTTGAGCTCATGCTATCAAGCTATGGGAGAGAAACAATGGGATGTTAGAATTAACATAACAAAGGTAGCATGATGCTAATAACAGGAGACTAAGAAAGACAGGGCCAAATAGCAAAATGCCCAGCAAAGTACAAATATAATGTTAATGTCCTTCAAACAGATTCTGTTTGGACCGGAAAAAGAAGAGCATGCTGCTATTTCGCAGAATTGACCCCCCACGGATTCATGGATATTTGAAAGGATTCAGATCTTTTTCCCCCACAATTTCTCCTCCAACTAATAATAAGGGCTGTTAAATTCGCTCGCAGTGTGCAGATCTCTAAACCCCTGGTTGGCTTACACAGGGAGCAAAATCTTACAGCGTCTACTGCAGGGAGCAAACTCTTCCTCTTAAATGGATTAAAATGTTACAGGATAGTCGCATATAGGCCGGGTGAAACAGGACACTGCTCTTTTCTTTCTTACATTGTACTGTATATTTACAGTGTTAGTTGGTTCTGAGAAAGAGCAATGTAGCCCTTCTTGTGACCTGATTCACATCCACATACATGACCCTCAGAAGTGAACGTAAGTCACTCAAGGTAAGAGCTCCATGACTCAAATGTATTGTAATGAAGCTAAAAGGAAGCTTAAGTGGAGAGTCAATGTGCTGTATCACTCTGGTAGGAAGACAACATCACTTTGATATTCCAAATGAGACTTCCTCATTGTTGCGGTCCGGAGAGCTGTTTTTCACACCATTTGGTTAATTACCTGGTTAATTACCTGGGTTTGTCTTGCAGATTATTCCTCAGCAACAAAGAACTGCAGCTTCGGGCCGAGGACTTGCAGGCCACCTTCACACAGTGCTTTAATAATTCAAGACACATGCTCATAATATATATTTTATACTCCTGGGCTGGGATTTATAATGCATTATCTTGTGTGTTGTGTAAAGAGAATCAAAGGGCTCCTATATTGCTTTTTATAAAGCCAACGTGTGTAATGTGTTTCATAGGGACCCATGCATGTTTATGAGGGTGAGAGAAGATAGACAAAAGCCAAAGACAGAGATGAATTGGTATAATCTACCCCTGGAGCTATAATTTACATATCCATGTTTAACACTTGGTGTCTTCCACCACCTCTGAATAAAATGAGTTAATATTACCGCTGGGCACTCTGCAGATTCACGGCAGATGCTGAAAAAATGTGTTTGTGTGTGTGTGCGTGGGTGCATGTGCATGCTTGTAAGATTCAGTGTGTGTGTGTGCGCGCGCGTGTGTGTGTGTGTTTGAGAGTGTGCACGCATACACACTGTGGACTGTGGACAAAGCAGAGTGGCATTGCATCAGCCTAACATCAGGCTTACATTCATGAGGCAAGCTACAGTAATCAGTATTCCCAGGTAGGCTTGGTGATATGGCCTAAAATTCATCTCTTTTATTTTTCAAATGTATGGATGATTCACGATATATATCTACATTTCAAAAAAGTTATTATCTAAACAAGCTTTGTTTAACAATTAAAAACAACCTGAGGATTGATTCTAAAAACTTTTGACATTACGGATACTATTTGGAATTTTTGTCTGAGATGTTGTGACCGCTCTTTCCTGTGGATTTCTGAACATAACGCGACAAACAAATGGAGGTATTTTGTATATAAAAATAATCTTCATGGAACAAAAGGAACATTTATTGTGCAACTGGAAGTCTCGTGAGTGCAAACATCCGAAGATCATCAAAGGTAAGCGATTTAATCTATTGCTTTTCTGACTTTCGTGACCAATCTACTTGGCTGCTAGGTGTTTGTAATATTTTGTCTACTGAGAGAGATGTTCTTACATAAACTCTTGTTATGCTTTCGAATGAAAAGCTGTATTGAAATCTGACACACCAGGTGGATTAACATCAAGCTAAGCTGTGTTTTGCTAGATTGCACTTGTGATTTCATGAAAATTAAATATTTGTAGTAATTTAATTTCAATATGGCGCGCTGCAATTCAGCTGGTGTTGATGAAAATGATCCCGCTAACGGGATGGGTGCGTCAAGAGGTAAAAAAGGTCAATACAAAGCATTTCAGTCAGGAATAATCTAATGAATTCAGGGCATGTAATATTATACCTAGGCTAAATATAAGCCTTCCACAACCATAACACCCACAAATAATGTAATTATTTTATCAAAATAGTTTAATTAACTTGCTATGGCTGCAATCCCGATATCGGGATAAGTGTCATCACTTGTCATTTTGAAATTATGCTTTACAGCGATGTCCACAGAACATGTCAAACATTTTTTATAATCAATCCTCAGGTTGTTTTTAAAATATATAATCAATAATATATCAACCGCAAATGTCTTTCACAGTAGGAGAGAGGAAAACAATGGCTGTCCAAATTCTGTTGCGTGAGCAAAACTCATGTGACCACTTGACGCAATGTTATCGTTCTGGCAAATTTTTCAAAATAAAAGCCTGAAACTATGTCTGAAGACTGTTGACATGTTGAGGAAGTGATAGGAAAAGGAATCTGGTTAATATCCCTTTAAATCCAGCAAAGGGAGGCTATGGAACATGGACTTTTCAAAATAGAAGCCACTTCCTGTTTTGTTTCAAATCTGACCAGATGACCAATGCACATCCACTAATAATGACCAACTTCTTGTAGCAGGCATTATAGAAAATGAACACAGTCCTCACTCTCAATCTCTCAAGCAGACTAGCCACCTTGGATCTATTTGGTTGCTATCAAGAAAGAACAGTTAAACTGTTATGAACAATCAACAGTATATTAGTCCCCTGTACATCAAATCCACCATGCACTGTAAAAAGAACAGTATATTAGTCCCCTGTACATCAAATCAACCATGCACTGTAAAAAGAACAGTATATTAGTCCCCTGTACATCAAATCAACCATGCACTGTAAAAGGAACAGTATATTAGTCCCCTGTACATCAAATCAACCATGCACTGTAAAAAGAACAGTATATTAGTCCCCTGTACATCAAATCAACCATGCACTGTAAAAAGAACAGTATATTAGTCCCCTGTACATCAAATCAACCATGCACTGTAAAAAGAACAGTATATTAGTCCCCTGTACATCAAATCAACCATGCACTGTAAAAAGAACAGTATATTAGTCCCCTGTACATCAAATCAACCATGCACTGTAAAAAGTCATCGTGTCTTTTAGTTTTCCAAAGTCAATTCAATAAAACAACTTAAATTGTTAATTGTAAAATATATATATAAATATATATAAATATCTTATCATGCTGCTTTAATTTTAAGTCAAGTCAATGTGCTTCAATGTATTTTTGTTGTTGTTGTACTAACAAAGTACATTTTATGATACTGACAATATGATCATTTTACAGTAAATAATTACTGTATTACTATTTTTGCAATTACAGTTATTCTTATAGGATACTTCAGATGTGCTTGTGGCACACTGGTACACTTTGCCAAAAGTTGCTCAGTCAAGTCAATAATTGTCTGATTATCTAACAACACCAACCTAAAAGTAGCAGTGCTCAGGGAAACTTGATGTAAAAGGAGCATAAATCCTCTCGTGATTTGAACTTGCAACCCATTGGTCACGGGTGCATCGATGTTTCTGCAGTGCCACCAGGTACACATTTATCACCAAGAACATCCACACACGCTAAAGAAATAAGGGTACAATTAGGTGACAGTGTTCCCTGGAGTACAAAAAGGTCAATGTACAGATAAGGTACCTTCAGAGGTAAACATATGAACTCATATGGTACTGTTTTGGGATCTTTTCGGGTACACGTGCAGATCATATAGTATAATGGTTCATTTTGACACAATATTTTGAATGTAAAGTCCAATCATCACGGCTGTCTGTCCTGCTGAGTTTTGATGCAGTCTTCATCAGACAAAGTCAAGTTAGGATGTGTCAGTTATCCTGTGAGAGCTTTTGTCCTTAACCCTGGAGAGTAGAAGTGTCCGGTGAGAGAAAGGCAAGTCATGGTTGCCAGGGTCAGAGTAGTACAGAAGGTGTCATATGCTGAGGCAGTGAATAGAGTTGTAGAGGAAGATGGGTCCACGGTGAGGGATCCTAAGCGATTCCCTATAAAATAGGCGAAGGCCAATAGAGAGTAATAGGAATAACAAGTGCTTCAGTAAGGTTGGCTTCTTGGCGTTCATAGACATGGTTATCAACTATATATGTTGTAGTGTACAAGCTTTTACTGCAGAGAAATTACAAGGTCTGTTGAACGATAGTGTCCCGTCCTTCCAGGCTGCCGGTCTGGTGTAGGATCAAATAGGGCCAAGTAGTGGAATAGTGGTGAAGTTCTAATGGGTGTAGGGTCATTCAATCCACATTTGTCCGTTTCACTTAGTATACTATGTTGAAGTAACTTTAGATTAAGTTCATTTAACATAGAATTTAGATTGGACTTGACTTTGAGGGAGCAGGGTTATAAACTTTAAGTTGACTTGAAAAAATATTATTTGACAGTGTGTCTATGGCTCCTCCTGGAGCACCCTGATACCAGAATCATGCAGTCTCCAGAGGAATAAGCATAAATAATACACCCGTCCCTATTATCCACAGGAGAAAATTAAAGAGGATGGATGAATAGTGATATGATGACATGATAGAGCACAGTAGTGGCCTACTCATTGGATGAAGTCTGGTTATAGTTTGCAGGGATAATTTTCTCTGCCCTGCGTTCTATCACCTAAACACAGCTGGTGTGCTGAGTGTTACTGCAGATTGAAGCAGGCCAGTAAAAGGATGAGTACTGTAAATTGGGATGCTGGGCATTTGTTTTGAGAATGGAGATGTCATTAAGAGTGTGTTCTGCTGTCTGCGTCGATATTAGCCTCAAATATTTTATTCTAAGTGTTTTGGAAAACATGGTGTTTTAAACTAAAGTAATCACTTGGAAGCAGTCAGGAGGAGAACTGCATAAGTTTATGGCTGTCTCAATCGATGCCTTTACAAACTTGGTTGAAACTCTCCTTGACCATAATGGGTTCAATTAATATTTCAAGAGAAGGCGGGGAATGACACTGTAATTCACCACTATAGGTCTTCCTGCGGCAGCAAACTGCACCATATTAAAGAGATTCAGTTACTCTTTCCGCCCACCAATTTTATATGAAACCAACAAGGTTGTGGCTCTGTTTGAGAATCGGCCCGCGTCTATACAGACCTAGAAAATCATCTCGGGATCCAAAATGGAGTCATAAATCCAGTACCAAACATGGCCTTCATGGAGGGAAAAGTATATTTCACTCGGCTTCTCTTTATTGCCAAGTTGTTACTTTCCACTGAACAACTCTTTGTCATCCCTGGCCGTTTGTCAATGGAGACTTTTCACTGTTTTTTTCTCAATCGTTTAAACTTCTTATGGCTGGGGGCAGTATTGAGTAGCTTGGATGAATAAGGTACCCAGAGTAAACTGCCTGCTACTCAGTCCCAGTTGCTAATATATGCATATATATAACGGTTTGAATGATGTCTGTGAGTATAACAGAACTCATATGGCAGGCAAAAACCTGAGAAAAAATCCAATCAGGGAGTGGGAAATCTGAGGTTGTTCGTTTTTCAACTCATTCTCTATTGAAGATACAGTGGGATATTGGTCATGTTGCACTTCCGAAGGCCACCACTAGATGTCAACAGTCTTTAGAACTTTATTTGATGCTTCTACTGTGAAGCGGGGCCGAATGAGAGGGGAATGAGTCAGAGGTCTGCCAGATTGCCTTGAGCTCGTGATGCTCGTTCATGTGAGAGCGAGCTCTGTTCCATCGCAATTCTATAGACAAAGGAATTCTCAGGTTGGAACATTATTGAAGATTTATGTTAAAAACATTCTAAAGATTGATTCTATACTTCGTTTGACATGTTTCTACGGACTGTAACGGAACTTTTGGACTTTTTGTCTGCTTGTGCGTCATGAAGTTGGATTACTGGGCTGAACGTGTTAACAACAAGGAAGAATTTGGACATAAATGATGGACATTATCGAACAAAACAAACATTTATTGTGGAACTTGGATTCCTGGGAGTGCATTCTGATGAAGATCATCAAAGGTAAGTGAATATTTATAATGTTATTATTCACTTCTGTTGACTGCACAATATGGCGGATATCATTTTGGCTTGTTTGGGATCTGAGCGCCGTACTCAGATTATTGCATGGTTTGCTTTTTCCGTAAAGCTTTCTTGAAATCTGACACAGCGGTTGCATTAAGGTTTCTGCTAACCAGCAAAGCATTACATGGACTTGCTCCTACCTATCTTTCCGATTTGGTCCTGCCGTGCATACCTACACGTACGCTATGGTCACAAGACGCAGGCCTCCTTATTGTCCATAGAATTTCGAAGCAAACAGCCGGAGGCAGGGCTTTCTCCTACAGAGCAAATTTTTTATGGAATGGTCTACCTATACATGTGAGAGACAGACTGTCTCAACCTTTAAGTCTTCATTGAAGACTCATCTCTTCAGTAGGTCCTATGATTGAGTGTAGTCTGGCCCAGGGGTGTGAAGGTGAAGAGAAAGGCACTGGAGCAACGAACCACCCGTGCTGTCTCTGCCTAGCCGGTTCCCCTCTCTCCAACGGGATTCTCTGCCTCTAACCCTATTATGGGGGCTGAGTCACTGGCTTACTGGTGCTCTTCCATCCCGTCACTTAAGTGGGTTGAGTCACTGACGTGATCTTCCTGTCCGTGTTTGGCACCCCCTCGGGTTCGTGCCATCCGGGAGATTTTTGTGGGCTATACTCAGTCTTGTCTCAGGGCAGTACATTGGTGGTTTGAAGAAATCCCTCTAGTGGTGTGGGGGCCATGCTTTGGCAAAGTGGTTGGCGTTTTATCCTACCTGGTTGGCCCTGTCCGGGGGTATCGGTCAGTCGGGGCCACAGTGTCCCCCGACCCCTCCTGTCTCAACCTCCAGTATTTATGCTGCAATAGTTTGTGTCGGGGGGCTAGGGTCAGTTTGATGTCTGGAGTATTTCTCCTGTCTTATCCGGTGTGAATTTAAGTACTCTCTCTCCTTCTCTCCCCCACTCCACTCCCAGAGGACCTGTTCACCGGACGTGCTACCTGTCCTGGACCTGCTGTTTTAGACTCTCTATCTCTCTACCACACCTGGTAGAGAGACGCTCACACGCTCAGCTATGAAAAGCCAACTGACATTTACTCCTGAGGTGCTGACCTGTTGCACCCTCTACAACCACAGTGACTATTATTATTTGACCATGCTGGTCATCTATGAACGTTTGAACATCTTGGCCATATACTTAGAATCTCAACCCGGCCCCCTCTCAGACCCTGGCTCCTCTCTAGGTTTCTTCCTAGTTTCCTGCCTTTCTAGGAAGTTCTTCCTAGCCACCGTTCTTCTACATCTACATTGCTTGCTGTTTGGGGTTTTAGGCTGGGTTTCTGTATATCACTTTGTGACGTTGGCTGATGTAAAAAGGGCTTCATAAATACATTTGATGGATTGATAATGATGAGGAGCAGTTAGTTTGCTTTTGCTACCACAGGGATTTTGCTGTCTACAAACTTTCCATATTCAAAAAAGGAATTAGACACCCACCCCTGTTCCAGCTCAGCCAAATGGACAGTTATATGAATGATCACTTATCATAAAGCTAGCCATCAGAAGCTGGCCAGCTAATTAGCTATTAGCTATTTAGTCATTGTTAGCCATTGCTAGCGGTCTTTACCTTTAGCTCAGACACCAGCCGCTTTTGCCCAGATAGCCCAGATAATACCTGCCAGTCTGCCCTGAGCATATCTGACTGCTTTTTTCCACTACATCTCTGGATTCCTGCCGCAAGCTCTGGACCATTACGCCGGATCATCGCAGCTGGCTAGCTGCTACCGAGTGGCTATAGTGGCTATTGCCCTTGTCCAGAAGCAAGCACCAGTTAGCCTCGAGCTAGGCCCATCTCCAGGCTAGCAAACGAAGTACACCAACTACAATACATCTCTTGCCAATTGGCCTGAACCCTTTGTCGACACGGAGCCCCGCCAATCCATCATGACTGGTCTGCTGGTCTGCTGATGTAATTCAGCCGATGTGCACTCGACTGGCCTCTGCGTCATGGACGTCGGTGAAGACCCTTCTGCTATCCCCAGCCCGCTAGCTTCCTGAATGTCATGTCAGCTTTCATCTATTGCTGCTCATTGGACCCTATGATCACTCAGCTACAAAGCTGATGCCTGCTGGACTGTTCATTAACACGATACTTCATTTTGTTTATCTGTTGAACTCAGGCCCTGTGTGTAGCTATCTGACCCTCTCTGCCCATTCCTCGCCATTTGCCAGTTGTTGTTGTCTTAGCTGTTTACCCGTTGTTGTCTTACCCATTGTTGTCTTTGCTCTCCCAATCAACAGCTGTGATTGCTTTATGCCCCTCTCTAATGTCAATATGCCTTGTATACTGTTGTTTAGGGTAGCTCTCCTTGTTTTATTTTACTGCGGAGCCCCTAGTCCCGCTCAACATGCCTCAGATAGCTCCTTTGCCCACCCCCCACAAATGCGAAGACTGCACCTAGCTTAACGGGCGAAGCAACCTCTCTCATCATCATTCAATGCCTAGGTTTACCTCCACTGTACTCGCACCCTACCATACCCTTGTCTGTACATTATGCCCTGAATCTATCCTACCATGCCAAGAAATCTGCTCCTTTTAATCTCTATTCCCAACGCACTAGACGACCAGTTCATATAGTCTTTAGCCGTACCCTCATCCTACTCCTCCTCTGTTCCTTTTGTGATGTAGAGGTTAACCCAGGTCCTGTGTGTCCCCAGGCACTCTCATTTGTTGACATCTGTAACCGTAAAAGCCTTGGGTTCATGCATGTTAACATCAGAAGCCTCCTCCCTAAGTTTGCTTTATTCACTGCTTCCACCAACCCTGATGTCCTAGCCATATCTGAATCCTGGCTTGGGAAGGCCGCCAAAAATTCTGAAATGTCCATCCCCAATAACAACATTTTCCGTCAAGATAGAAATGCTAACGGGGGCGGGTTTGAATCTACTGTGGAGATAGCCTGCAGAGTTCTGTCATACTATCCAAGTCCACGCCCAAACAGTTCGAGTTTCTACTTTTAAGAATCCAGCTCTCCAGAAATAAGTCCCTCACTGTTTCCGCTTGATATAGACCCCCCTCAGCTCCCAGCTGTGCCCTGAACACCATATATGAATTGATTGCCCCTCATCTATCATCAGAATTCATACTGTTAGGTGACCTGAACTGGGATATGCTTAACACCCCGGCCATCCTACAATCTAAGCTAAATGTCCTCAATCTCACACAAATCTTCAAGGAACGTACCAGATACAACCCTAAATCCGTAACATGGGCACCGTCATAGATATCATCCTGACCATCTTGCCCTCTAAATACACCTCTGCTGTCTTCAACCAGGATCTCAGCGATCACTGACTCATCCCCTGTGTCCATTATGGGTCCGCGGGCAAACAAACAACCCTCATCACTGTCAAAGGTTCCCTAAAAATCTTCTGCGAGCAGGCCTTTCTAATCAACCTAACCCGGGTATCCTAGAAGGATATTGACCTCATCCCGTCAGTAGAGGATGCCTGGTTGTACTTTAAAAGTGCTTTCCTCACCATCTTAAATAAGCATGACCCTTTCAAAAAATGTAGAACTAAGAACAGATATAGCCCTTGGTTCACTCCAGACTTGACTGCCCTTGACCAGCTCAAAAACATCCTGTGGTGTACTGCACTAGCATCGAATAGTCCCTGCGATATGCAACTTTTCAGGGAAGTCAGGAACCAATATACTCAGTCATTTAGGAAAGCAACGGCTAGCTTTTTCAAACAGAAATTTTTATCCTGCAGCACTAATTCTGAAAAGTTTTCGGGCACTGTAAAGTCCATGGAGAATAAGAGCACCTCCTCCCAGCTGCCCACTTCACTGAGGCTATGAAACAGTTACCACCGATAAATCCACGATAATCGAGAATTTCAATAAACATTTCTCTACGGCTGGCCATGCTTTCCACCTGGTTACCCCAACACCGGCCAACAGCTCTGCACCCCGCGCAGCAACTGGCCCAAGTGCCCCCGCTTTTCCTTCACCCAAATCCAGACAGCTGATGTTCTGACAGAGCTGCAAAATCTGGATACCTAAAAATCAGCTGGGCTAGAAAATCTGGACCCTCTCTTCCTAAAATTTTCCGCCGCCATTGATGCAACCCCTATTACTAGTCTGTTCAAACTGTCTTTCATATCGTCTGAGATTCCAAGTGTGTCAAAACGGATGGCCTGTTGTCCGGACCTCTGGCAGTCTCTATGGGGGTGCCACAGGGTTCAATTCTCGGGACGACTCTTTTCTCTCTATACATCAATGATGTTGCTCTTGCTGCGGGTGATTCTTTGATCCACCTCTACGCAGACGACACCATTCTGTATACATCTGGCCCTTCTTTAGACACTGTGTTAACAAACCTCCAAACGAGCTTCAATGCCATAAAACACTCCTTCCGTGACCTCGAACTGCTCTTAAATGCTAGTAAAACCAAATGCATGCTCTTCAACCAATCGCTGCCCGCACCAGTCCGCCCATCACTACTCTGGACGGTTCTGACTTAGAATATGTGGACAACTACAAATACCTAGGTGTCTGGTTAGACTGTAAACTCTCCTTCCAGACTCATATTAAGCATCTCCAATCCAAAATTAAATCTACCTATTTCACAACAAAGCCTCCTTCACTCGTGCTGCCAAACATACCCTCGTAAAACTGACTATCCTAACAATCCTTGACTTTGGCGATGTCAATTAAAAAATAGCCCCCAACACTCTATTCAGCAAATTGGATGCAGTCTATCATAATGCCATCTGTTTTGTCACCAAAGCCCAATATACTACCCACCACTGCGACCTGTATGCTCTCGTTGGCTGGTCCTCGCTAAATATTCGTCGCCAAACCCACTGGCTCCAGGCTATCTATAAGCCTCTGCTGGGTAAAGCTCCGCCTTATCTCAGCTCGCTGGTCACCATAGCAACACCCACCCGTACCAAAACCTCCTTTGGCCGCATTTCCTTCCAATTCTCTGCTGCCAATGGCTGGAACGAATTACAAAAATCACTGAAGTTGGAGACATATCTCCCTCACTAACTTTAAGCATCAGCTGTCAGAGCAGATGACCAATTTCTGCAGCTGTACACAGCCCATCTGTAACCAACTACCTACCTCATCCCCATATTTGTTTTTGTTTTTCTGCTATTTTGCAACCTACCAGTATTTCTACTTGCACATCCTCATCTGCACATTTATCACTCCAGTGTTAATTGCTAACTTGTAATTACTTCGCCACTATGGCCTATTCATTGTCTTACCTCCTTACTTCATTTGCGCACACTATATACATATTTTTCTATTGTGTTATTGACTGTACGCTTGTTTGTCCCGTGTGTAACTCTGTGTTGTTGTTTTTGTCGCACTGCTTTGCTTTATCTTGGCCAGGTCGCAGTTGTAAATGAGAACTTGTTCTCAACTGGCCTACCTGGTTAAATAAAGGTGAAATTATTATATATATTTTTTTTTAATAAACCTTTATGAGCGGGACCTTTAGGCGGTTTATGTTTTCATATTAACCCCTAACACTATATAACCTATGTTCATATATCACAATGATTTTGGGATATTCCAAATCTATAATGTATGGTGACACAATGTCTATCGTCGCTCAAACCAGCCCCCCTCTCTTTCATAAAAACATAGGGCACATATGATAACCTGTAGAGAACCTAGGCCTATATGTCTTCATGATATGGTGGTAATAACACAATAAGAACACCTTGACCTTCAAGAATCAGGCTACTCACCTCTGCACACTTTGTCGCTTTCTATTCTCAAATGTGCCTTTGTATTTTGGCACTGCGCCAGATCCAGTCCATGGAAATACAGTAGCAACAGTTGTATCTTTTAGTGTCCTTCAGGTTTTATGTCCCCATCATTTCAGATTGCATGTCTCATTCATATGCGTTATCGCTGAAGTGCTTGCTACACACATGCAGCGATGCAAGGTTGGCTGCAGGAGTATTTACATCATATTTACTATTTCTAATTGATGGTACATTTGGTGCTTTCTTCCCTTGATTTCATGTATAAAGTGCAGCCAGGGACTGGACACCAGCTCTCTTTTTACACTTTGCATAACTAACTTTTCCTGCGTTGTGCCAAAAGAGAAATCAAACAGAGAGACGCTGTGAACCGCGTCATCATTTGCGTGCGAGAGTAGTCAAAATTCACATACGCTACACAGTGTATGTCAACTTAATTGTCATGATAATCCATAATAAAACAGTTGCATTTGTTATGTTTGCTATCCTGTGCTCTAAATCAAAAAAGGTAGGTATTAAGTTATTGTTTTCAATATGTATTGTTTGCACAGGCAGTGTGTGAAGACTTACAGAAAATGTTTGACCTCTGTCATTGCCAACAAAGGTGTAACGGTTTTCCTTAGGTGAAAGAGAGTCAGACCAAAATGCGGCGTGGCTATTGCGATCCATGTTTAATTAAACAAAATAGACACGAATCAAATACAAAAACAATAAACGTAACACGAAAACCGAAACAGCCTAATACTGGTGCAAAGTTACACAGAGACAGAACAAGGACAATCACCCACAAAACCCAACACCAAACAGGCTACCTAAATATGGTTCCCAATCAGAGACAATGACGAACACCTGCCTCTGATTCAGAACCATATCAGGCCATACATAGAACTAGACAAACTAGACACACAACATAGAATGCCCACCCAGCTCACGTCCTGACCAACACTAAAACAAGGAAAACACATATGAACGATGGTCAGAACGTGACAGTACCCCCCCCCCCCAAGGTGCGGACTCCGAACGCACAACCTAAACCTATAGGGGAGGGTCTGGGTGGGCATCTGTCCGCGGTGGCGGCTCTGGCGCTGGACGTGGACCCCACTCCATAATTGTTTTAGTCCACCTCCTTAGCGTCCCTTGAGTGGCGACCCTCGCCGCTAACCTTGGCCTAGGAAACCTAACAACGGACCCCACTGGACTGAGGGGCTGCTCCGGACTGAGGTAGCTCAGGACTGAGGGGTAGCTCGGGACTGAGGGGAAGCTCAAGAGGAAGCTCAGGACTGAGAGGAAGCCCAGGACTGAGAGGAAGCTCAGGACTGAAAGGAAGCTCCGGCAGGTTGATGGATCTAGCAGATCCTGGCTGGCTGGTGGTTCCGGCAGATCCCGGGTGACTGGCAGATCCTGGCTGAATGGCGAATCCTGGCAGACTGGCGGATCCTGGCTGACTGGCAGTTCTGGCAGATCCTGGCTGACTGGCGGATCCTGGCAGACTGGTAGATCCTGGGTGACTGGTAGATCCTGGCTGACTGGCGGATCTAACTGATCCTGGCAGACTGGCGGCACTTGCGGCGCTGGACAGACTGGCGGCACTGGCGGCACTGGGCAGACTGGCGGTACTGGCGGCGCTGGGCAGACTGACGGCACTGGCGGCGCTGGGCAGACTGACGGCACTGGCGGCGCTGGGCAGACTGACGGCACTGGCGGCGCTGGGCAGACTGACAGAACTGGCGGCGCTGGGCAGACTAGCGGTGCTGGGCAGACTGGCGGCACTGACCGCGCTGGGCAGACTGGCGGCACTGACGGCACTGAGCAGACTGGCGGCACTGGCGGCGCTGGGCAGACTGGCGGCACTGGAAGAGTCTGGTTGACTGGCGGATCTGGAAGAGTCTGGTTGACTGGCAGATCTGGAAGAGTCTGGTTGACTGGCGGATCTGGAAGAGTCTGGTTGACTGGCAGATCTGGAAGAGTCTGGTTGTGTGGCAGATCTGGAAGAGTCTGGCTGACTGGCGGATCTGGAAGGGTCCGGCTGACTGGCGGATCTGGAAGAGTCTGGCTGACTGGCAGATCTGGAAGAGTCTGGCTGACTGGCAGATCTGGAAGAGTCTGGTTGACTGGCGGATCTGGAAGAGTCCGGCTGACTGGCGGATCTGGAAGAGTCCGGTTGACTGGCAGATCTGGAAGAGTCTGGTTGACTGGCGGATCTGGAAGAGTCTGGCTGACTGGCGGATCTGGAAGAGTCTGGCGGACTGGCGGATCTGGAAGAGTCTGGCTGACTGGCGGATCTGGAAGAGTCTGGCTGACTGGCAGATCTGGAAGAGTCTGGCTGACTGGCAGATCTGGAAGAGTCTGGCTGACTGGCAGATCTGGAAGAGTCTAGCTGACTGGCGGATCTGGACAGACTGAAAGATCTGGCTGCTCCATGCTAACTGGCGGCTCTGGCTGCTCCACGCTGACTGGCGGCTCTGGCTGCTCCATGTAGGCTGACAGCTCTGGCGGCTTCTTACAGACTGGCAGCTTCTTGCAGACTGACAGCTCCTTGCAGACTGGAAGCTCCGTGCAGACTGGCAGCTCCTTGCAGACTGGCAGCTCCTTGCAGACTGGCAGCTCCTTGCAGACTGACAGCCCCTTGTAGACAGGCAGCTCCTTGCCGACTGACAGCTCTGGCTGCTCCATGCAGACTGACAGCTCTGGCTGCTCCATGCAGACTGACAGCTCTGGCTTCTTCATGCAGACTGACAGCTCTGGCTGCTCCATGTAGACCGACAGCTCTGGCTGCTCCATGCAGGCTGGCAGCTCTGGCTGCGCTGAACAGGCAGGAGACTCCAACAGCGCTGTAGAGGAGGAAGGCTCTGGCTGCGCTGAACAGGCGGGAGACTCCGGCAGCGCTGTAGAGGAGGAAGGCTCTGGCTGCGCTGAACAGGCGGGAGCCTCCGGCAGCGCAGGAGAGGAGAAAGGCTCCGACAGCGCTGGAGAGGCGAGGCGCACTGTAGGCCTGATGCGTGGTGCTGGTACTGGTGGTACTGGACTGAGGACACGCACAGGAAGCCTGGTGCGGGGAGCTGCCACCGGAGGGCTGGGGTGTGGAGGTGGTACTGAATAGACCGGACCGTGCAGGCGCACTGGAGCTCTTGAGCACCGAGCCTGCCCAACCTTGCCTGGCTCGATGCCCACTCTAGCCCGGCCGATCCGAGGAGCTGGAATATACTGCACCAGGCTATGCACCCGCACTGGGGACACCGTGCGCACCACTGCATAACACGGTGCCTGCCTGGTCTCTCTAGCCCCCCGGTAAGCACAGGGAGTTTGCGCAGGTCTCCTACCTGGCATAGCCATACTCCCTGTGAGCCCCTCCCCAATACATTTTTGGGGCTGACTCTCGGGCTTCCGTCCGCGCCGCCGTGCTTGCTTCGCCAACCTCATTCTCCTGTAACCTTCCGCGCACTGCTCCATCGAATCCCAGGTGGGCTCCGGCACTCTCCCTGGGTCGACCGCCCACCTGTCTATCTCCTCCCAAGAAGTATAGTCCATACTGTACTCCTCTTTGGGCTGCTCCTGTTGACTCTTCTCCTGCTGCACCTTTGGGCGGCTACACTCCCCTGGTTTAGCCCAGGGTCCTCTCCCGTCGAGGATTTCCTCCCATGTCCAGAAATCCTTCTTGTGCATCTCCTCTTTGGGCTGCTCCTGCCTGTTGACACGCTGCTTGGTCCGTTTGTGGTGGGTGATTCTGTAACGGTTCTCTTCTATCTCCTCCTGTGACGAAGAGGTGGAACAAGGATCAGACCAAAATGCAGCGTGTAGATTTCGATCCATATTTAATAAACAAACGTAAAACACGAATCAATTACAAACACTACAAAACAAAGAACGTAACGAAAACCGAAACAGCCTATACTTGTGTAAACTAACACCGAGACAGGAACAAGGACACTAAGGACAATCACCCACAAAACCCAACACAAAACAGGCTACCTAAATATGGTTCCCAATCAGAGACTATGACTAACACCTGCCTCTGATTGAGAACCATATCAGGCCAAACATAGAAATAGACAAACCAGACACACAACATAGAATGCCCACCCAGCTCACGTCCTGACCAACACTAAAACAAGGAAAACACATATGAACGATGGTCAGAACGTGACACACGCCCACGTAGGCACAGACATTGTGTCAACGTGTTGGAACATCCCTAAGACCAAAGTGCTTAAAACTTCTTGAAACTAGCAATCCCGGATCCGGGAGAATAATCATAGCCTCAATCGAATTAGCATAACGCAGCGGACATAAATACCCCTAGAAACGTTTCCTATTCATGAAAATCGCAAATGTAATATATTCAAACACAAGTTTGGCCTTTTGTTAATCACACTGTCATCTCAGATTTTCAAAATATGTGTTACAGCCAACGCTAGACATGCATTTGTGTAAGTTTATCATGGCATAATGCTATGCTAGGCTCTGCTGGAAGCAGGCAACATTTTCATGAAAATAAGAAAAGCAACCAAATTAAATCATTTACCTTTGAAGAACTTCAGATGTTTTCACTCAGGAGACTCCCAGTTAGATAGCAAATTTTCCTTTTTTCCCAAAATATTATTTTTGTAGGCGAAATAGCTCCCGTTTGTTCATCATGCTTGGCTGAGAAATCGACCGGAAAATGCTACCACTACAATGCCGAACTTTTTTCCAAATTAGCTCCATAATATCGACAGAAACACGGCAAACGTTGTTTAGGATCAATTCTCAAGGTGTTTTTAACATATATATTCGATAATATATCATTCGATAATCCGTCGAGGCAATTGGTTTCTCATAAGAAGCGATTGGAAAAATGGCTACCTCAGTATTTTACGCAAGATTTTCTGCGGGAGACCATGTGACCACTTGCTAAATATGGTCCCTTACGGCTATTCTTCAATGGAAATGCGCAAAAAGACGTCACAATGCTGTAGACACCTTGGGGAATACGAAGATAACGTAAGCTCATTCATAGCTCATTCACAGCCATATATGGAGTCATTGGCATGAGGCGGTTTTAAAAAATGCGGCACTTCCAGGTTGGATTTTTATCTGGGTTTCGCCTGTAACATCAGTTCTGTTGCACTCACAGACAATATCTTTGCAGTTTTGGAAACGTCAGAGTGTTTTCTATCCAAAGCTGTCAATTATATGCATAGTCAAGCATCTTTTCGTGACAAAATATCTTGTTTAAAACGGGAACGTTTTTCATCCAAAAATTAAAATAGCGCCCCTAACACCAATTAAAAGGACAAATTCTCACAAATTTACATCAGACCAAAACATCCCGAGTTGCAGCTGGCGTGTGAAGTGGTCCTAGCTGTACCCTGAATAATCAACCATTGAGACCAGAGAACGTGAGGCTGTGGTCCACATTTTGAAATCGTGAGAAACTTTGTAAACTAGACCAAAACATGCACCGTCTGCAGCTGCAGCACAGAACAGCTCAAACTGTCTCTAACCAGAATAGAAAGAGGAGTGGGAGGCCCCGGTGCACAACTGAGCAAGAGGACAAGTACATTAGAGGAAAGTACATTAGAGGATCTAGTTTGAGAAACAGATGCCGCATAAGTCCTCAACTGGCAGCTTCATTAAATAGTACCCGCAAAACACCAGTCTCAACACCAACAGTGAAGAGGCAACTCCGGGATGCCGGCCTTCTAGGCAAAGAAAAAGCCATATCTCAGACCGGCCAAGAAAAAGAAAAAGAAAAGATTAAGATGGGCAAAAGAACACAGACACTGGACAGAGGAACTCTGCCTAGTAGGCCAGCATCCCAGAGTCGCCTCTTCACTTTCAGATACATTAAAATCCGGACTATGTATTTACATAGTATTAAGCTGGTCGGATTTACCGTCTTTTTTGTAATTTCCTATATAGTAAAAAAAAAAGATTTGTATTTACTAATTAAGTATATACACTGCTCAAAAAAATAAAGGGAACACTTAAACAACACAATGTAACTCCAAGTCAATCACACTTCTGTGAAATCAAACTGTCCACTTAGGAAGCAACACTGATTGACAATAAATTTCACATGCTGTTGTGCTTACAGCCCCACACCGTGCAGGACGTTTGACATTTGCCAGAGAACACCAAGATTGGCAAATTCGCCACTGGAGCCCTGTGCTCTTCCCAGATGAAAGCAGGTTCACACTGAGCACATGTGACAGACGTGACAGAGACTGGAGACGCCGTGGAGAACGTTCTGCTGCCTGCAACATCCTCCAGCATGACCGGTTTGCCGGTGTGTCAGTCATGGTGTGGCATTTCTTTGGGGGGCCGCACAGCCCTCCATGTGCTCGCCAGAGGTGGCCTGACTGCCATTAGGTACCGAGATGAGATCCTCAGACCCCTTGTGAGACCATATGCTGGTGCGGTTGGCCCTGGGTTCCTCCTAATGCAAGACAATGCTAGACCTCATGTGGCTGGAGTGTGTCAGCAGTTCCTGCAAGAGGAAGGCATTGATGCTATGGACTGGCCCACCCATTCCCCAGACCTGAATCCAATTGAGCACATCTGGGACATCATGTCTCGCTCCATCCACCAATGCCACCAAAGACTGTCCAGGAGTTGGCGGATGCTTTAGTCCAGGTCTGGGAGGAGATCCCTCAGGAGACCATCCGCCACCTCATCAGGAGCATGCCCAGGCGTTGTAGGGAGGTCATACGGGCACGTGGAGGCCACACACACTACTGAGACTCATTTGGACTTGTTTTAAGGACATCAAAGTTGGATCAGCCTGTAGTGTGGTTTTCCACTTTAAATTTGAGTGTGACTCCAAATCCAAACCTCCATGGGTTGATAAATTTGATTTCCATTGATAATTTTTGTGTGATTTTGTTGTCAGCACATTCAACTATGTAAAGGAAAACGTATTTAATAAGAATATTTCATTCATTCAGATCTAGGATGTTTTATTTTAGTGTTCCCTTTATTTTTTTGAGCAGTGTAGTTCTTACTTGCTTCGTTCCAAGAATGTAAACGTAAGATAAAATTGTTCCTACGTATTAAAGTTTCTTACTGCTCATTTACTTTTTTACCACATAATTACAGAGTAAATACCTTGTAATTAACGGGCTGTAATTTGAAGGGGTTACCATTTCACAATATTCTGTGATGGTGTGGTGGCACTCTTAGAACAGCGTGCAGCTCGAGACGGATTTTAACTTCACCCTGGGTCGCTCTATAAAATGTCAGCGCTGGCAAACACTTAAAGCGAACCATGGCCATTAGAGCCCTCCTACGTCCTGGCCACCCACTTATTATCAGAAAATATGAAAAATGGAGAAATAACAGCCTGAAAAAAAGAAGCCTTCTTAACTTCCTCTTTAGAAACTTTGTTCTTCCTCTCCGTTAAACTCCTGAGCCATAATGAGTCAGGGACCATGATGGAATCCTGTTTTTCTGCCTTTTTCGCTAATTACTGAAAACTCCAACAACAACAAAAACATGTTATTTTCTCATCTTTCCCTCAAAATGTAAGAAAGCATTGGTAGAAATGAGGCCTCACCATCTACTGGTTTTATAGGGAATTTAGATGCATGGCACTGCAATATAGTCACACAGACTAGACGGGTGGTCACCAACCTTTTCTGAGTTAAGATCACTTTCTGCATCTGATGGTCAGTCTGAGGGGAGGAAGGGAGCAGCAGTGAGGCTCCCTCTCACCCGTATCACCGTCTCTCTGCTCTCCCTCCGCTGAGAAAAGGGTATACAGTCTTCCAGTTGATGGTGTAACTCAAGGCGCACTGCATTATTTCTGCCTCAAGCACCAATTCATGTTGGTATTCCTATGAACAAAGAAAAATAAATATTCATTGATATTAAAAAAGATGCAAGCTTATTGGAACACTCCCCTATACTCATTCATTGCAGCTGCAGTACTTGTTGTAGCATGAGTGGAAGTAGGGATGAACATTTTATGGCTTATAGAACAAAGTGTTGACTGAATAATGACTTAAATTATAAAAATAGCAGCTGTGTTGTCTCTCTCTAGTCTCTGGTTCTAAAACGTTTTGAAATCTCACAGTATCAACTTTGCTGTGCGTTCCCGATCAACCGGTTAGTGACCACTGGACTAGACCCTATGGCTCTCTAGTCTAGAAAACACTGTTTTGTATTGTTCTGTCTTTAATTTATCAGTAGTTTGTCAGAATTGTTATGCAACTGTTGATTTGGGATCTCTTCAAATACAGTATCAGTGAAATGTTTGGACACACCTATTCATTCCAGGGTTTTTCTTCATTTTCACTATTTTCTACTTTGTAGAATAATAGTAAAGACATCAAAGCTATGAAATAATGCATATGGAATCATGTAGTAAGCAAAAAATAACTCAAATATATTTTATATTTGAGATTCTTCAAAGTAACCACCCTTTGCCTTGATGACAGCTTTGCACACTCTTGGCATTCTCTCAACCAGCTTCATTTGTCACCAGGAATGCATTTCAATGAACAGGTGTGCCTTGTTAAAAGTTAAAGAAGGAAAGAAATTCCACAAATTATGCCTTTGAGTCAATCAGTTGTTTTGTGATAAGGTTTGAGTTTGAGTTTATTTTTATTTTTACAGGGACAGTGCACATTAATCAACATTTCAGTAAAAGTGCCGGTTTTAGCCAACCGGCTAATTTTCAACCGCAGTCCCTGGGCAGGTTATTAAAAACAATTACAATATAGACAATAGCAACATAGAACAAGCAAGACATAGCATACAGACAGAGCAACATAGGACAAGCAAGACGTAGCATACAGACAGAGCAGCATAAAACAAAAAGCAACAAGACAAAATTCATAAACAAAATTCATAAAAGCAACAAAGTGTTTCCACACCCCAGGTAGGGGTGGTATACAGAAGATATCCCTATTTGGTAAAATACCACTTCCATTTATGACAATAACAGCTCAAATAATCAAAGATAAAATACAGTCCATCATTACTTTAAGACATGAAGGTCAGTCAATGTGGAAAATAGTGCAGTCACAAACACCATCAATCACTATGATAAAACTGGCTCTCATGAGGACCGCCACAGGAAAGGAAGAAGTTCATTAGAGTTACTAGCCTCAGAAATTGCAGCGCAAATAAATGCTTCACAGAGTTCAAGTAACAGACACATCTCAACATCAGCTGTTCAGAGGAGACATCATGAATCAGGCCTTTATGGTTGAATTTCTGTAAATTTCTACTAAAGGACACCAATAATAAATAATATATATATAATATATAATATGAAACTTGCTTGGGCCAAGAAACACGAGCAAATGACATAGACCGGTGAAAATATGTCCTTTGGTCTGATGAGTCCAAATTTGAGATTTTGTGTCTTTGTGAGACGCAGAATAGGCAAATGGATGATCTCCGCATGTGTGGTTCCCAACGTGAAGCATGGGGGAGGAGGTGTGATGGTGTGGGGGTGATTTGCAGGTGACACTGTCAGTTATTTAGAATTCAATGCATTCTTCAGCAATACGCCATCCCATCTGGTTTGTGCTTAGTGGGACTATCATTTGTTTTTCAACAGTACAATGACCCATCACACCTTCAGACTGTGTAAGGGCTATTTGACCAAGAAGGAGAGTGATGGAATGATGCATCAGATGACCTGGCCGCCACAATCACCTGACCTCAAGATGGTTTGGGATGAGTTGGACCTTAGAGTGAAGTATGATGAGGCTTCACATGCCCAATGGATGGGGTTATTTAAAAACCTCTCTGGGATAGGTGGGACGACCAAAAGCCAGTGAAAATGCAGAGCGCCAAATTCAAATAAATTACAATAAAAATCTAACTATCATGAAATCACATATGCAAGATACCAAATTAAAGCTACACCTGTTGTAAATTCAGCCAACATGTCAGATTTCAAAAAGGCATTTCGGCGAAACCAAACAATGCTATTATCTGAGGATAGCACCATAGGAAACAAACACTGACAAACATATTTCAACCCTCCAGGCGCGACACAAAATGCAGAACAAAAGATATAGTGGGGCAAAAAATAATTTTGTCAGCCACCAATTGTGCAAGTTCTCCCACTTAAAAAGATGAGAGAGGCCTGTAATTTTCATCATAGGTACACTTCAACTATGACAGACAAAATGAGGAAAAAAATTCCAGAAAAACACATTGTAGGATTTTTAAATTATGGTGGAAAATAAGTATTTGGTCAATAACAAAAGTTTATCTCAATACTTTGTTATATACCCTTTGTTGGCAATGACAGAGGTCAAATGTTTTCTGTGAGTCTTCATAAGGTTTTCACAGACGGTTGCTGGTATTTTGGCCCATTCCTCCATGCAGATCTCCTCTAGAGATGTTTTGGAGCTGTTGCTGGGCAACACAGACTTTCAACTCCCTACAAAGATTTTCTATGGGGTTGAGATCTGGAGACTGTCTAGGCCACTCCAGGACCTTGAAATGCTTCTTACGAAGCCACTCCTTTGTTGCCCGGGCGGTGTGTTTGGGATCATTGTCATACTGAAAGACCCAGCCACGTTTAATCTTCAATGCCCTTGCTGATGGAAGGAGGTTTTCCCTCAAAATCTCACGATACATGGCCCCATTTATTATTTCCTTTACACGGATCAGTTGTCCTGGTTCCTTTGCAGAAAAACAGCCCCAAAGGATGATGTTTCCACCCCCATGCTTCACAGTAGGTATGGTGTTCTTTGGATGCAACTCAGCATTCTTTGTCCTCCAAACACGAAGAGTTGAGTTTTTACCAAAAAGTTCTATTTTTGTTTCATCTGACCAAATCAAATCAAATCAAATGTATTTATATAGCCCTTCGTACATCAGCTGATATCTCAAAGTGCTGTACAGAAACCCAGCCTAAAACGCCAAACAGCAAGCAATGCAGGTGTAGAAGCACGGTGGCTAGGAAAAACTCCCTAGAAAGGCCAAAACCTAGGAAGAAACCTAGAGAGGAACCAGGCTTTGTGGGGTGGCCAGTCCTCTTCTGGCTGTGCCGGGTGGAGATTATAACAGAACATGGCCAAGATGTTCAAATGTTCATAAATTATCAGCATGTTCGAATAATAACAAGGCAGAACAGTTGAAACTGGAGCAGCAGCACGGCCAGGTGGACTGGGGACAGCAAGGAGTCATCATGTCAGGTAATCCTGGGGCATGGTCCTAGGGCTCAGGTCCTCCGAGAGAGAGAAGGAGAGAATTAGAGAACGCACACTTAGATTCACACAGGACACCGAATAGGACAGGAGAAGTACTCCAGATATAACAAACTGGCCCTAGCCCCCCGACACATAAACTACTGACCATATGACATTTTCCCAATCTTCTTCTGGATCATCCAAATGCTCTCTAGCAAACTTCAGACGGGCCTGGACATGTACTGGCTTAAGCAGGGGGACACGTCTGGCACTGCAGGATTTGAGTCCCTGGCGGCGTAGTGTGTTACTGATGGTAGGCTTTGTTACCTTGGTCCCAGTACTCTGCAGGTCATTCACTAGGTCCCTCCGTGTGGTTCTGGGATTTTTGCTCACCGTTCTTGTGATCATTTTGACCCCACGCGGGGAGATTTTGCGTGGAGCCCCAGATTGAGGGAGATTATCAGTGGTCTTGTATGTCGTCCATTTCCTAATAATTGCTCCCACAGTTGATTTCTTCAAACCAAGCTGCTTACCTATTGCAGAGTCTTCCCAGCCTGGTAAGGGGTCTACAATTTTGTTTCTGGTGTCCTTTGACAGCTCTTTGGTCTTGGCCATAGTGGAGTTTGGAATGTGACTGTTTGAGGTTGTGGACAGGTGTCTTTTATACTGATAACAAGTTCAAACAGGTGCCATTAATACAGGTAACGAGTGGAGGACAGGGGAGCCTCTTAAAGAAGAATTTACAGTTCTGTGAGAGCCAGAACTGTAGGTGACCAAATACTTATTTTCCACCATAATTTACCTTTGACAAGTTTCTTTTGTTGGCACTCCAATATGTCCCATAAAAAACACAAATGGTCCTTTTGTTCGATTAATTCCGTCAATATATATCCAAAATGTCCATTTATTTGGCGCGTTTGATCCAGAAAAACACCGGTTCCAACTTGCGCAACGTGATTACAAAATATCTCAAAAGTTACCTGTAAACTTTGCCAAAACATTTCAAACGACTTTTGTAATACAACTTTAGTATTTTTTAACATAAATAATTGATCAAATTGAAGATGTGATGATCTGTGTTCAATACAGGAGGAAAACAAACTGTAGCTAGCTTTCAGGTCACACGCCTCTAACAAAGAGTCCTCTTCACTCTAGCCTCGTTCTGAACAGTGTTACTTCTTCATTCCACAAAGGAAAAACCTCAACCAATTTCTAAAGACTGTTGATATCCAGTGGAAGCGGTAGGAACTGCAAGAAGGTCCCTTAGAAATCTGGATTCCCAATGAAAACCCATTGAAAAGAGAGTGACCTCAAAAAGAAATCTGAATGGTTTGTCCTCTGGGTTTTGTCTGCTAAATAAGTTATCTTATACTCACAGACATGATTCAAACCGTTTTTGAAACTTCAGCGTGTTTTCTATCCAGATCTACTAAAAATATGCATATCGTGTCTTCTGGGGATGAGTACCAGGCAGTTGAATTTGTGCATGCTTTTCATCCAAAATTCCGAATGCTGCCCCCTATCCTAGAGAAGTTAACCACAATTGCTCCCTGTCTATAACTCGTGGACAGACGCACATACACACATGCACAAGCATGTGAACACAGACAAACACACACACACACAGAGTGTACCCACAGTCATGGCCTTTCTCTCTTGCAAGCTAACACACACATGAGTAGACACACAGTCACTCTTTATTTTGCAAGCACACACAATCCTGCGATTATATACTGCATTCATAATCGGTAGTTAATAAAGGCCTGCTTCCTCAGCAGCATGACAGTATTTATTTCAGCAGTGCTGTGCAGTGTTACCAATTTTTACTGCAGCAGAACATTTCACTCTCTAGCCTAACGAAGTGTGTTGATCGAGGATAGCAGATGCCTTGCTCTCACTTCCTGCTGATCATAAACATTGTGTGCAATTAGGATTTGTCTGCCAAGATCATTACAATAATTACACACGGTTGAAAATCAAATAAAGGGATCCGAATCCCGACTTTGAAGTTAACGGAGGAAACAGATAAGCCGGGTCTTCTACACAAACTTTTATTCTCTGTCATTAATGTTCCGCCAGGGATTTTATTTGCTGTGTAACTTAGGTCAGTCAATATGTAAATATTGATCTCGTTGTCAATGTTTTCTCCAGGCCGTTTAACATGACAATGCATGTACTTCATATGGCCTTTCGAAATCTAAATTGTTAGGTTCTACTGTTGACAGTATGTTCAGTTCCTACACTACAGTATCAATGAAGCCAGATTCAGTACTGTGAAATAAGGGTTACAGTCAATACTACCTCTCTGGTAGCTTTTATATGAATCATCGTCAGTTGCCCAACATAATAGGTGCTATCATTAGCTTCTCTACAGTTCCCGTATTTACATATGATGTGTAGACGCGATAAAGGAGAACCATCTCCCTGCGTGCCATATATTTACAGAACATTGGCATACTCCCTCTAACCATCTGCAAAATCAATCCATTGCCGAGCTTTGGGTTGCAGATGGTAGCCTATGAAATCGGGGTCTTGCTCTGTCAGTCTCCCGAACATTGTCATAATCCCTCTAACCAGCTGCAAAATCAATCCATTGTCAAACTTTGGGTTGCAGGTGTTAGCCTATGAAATAGGGGTCTTGCTCTGTCAATCTCCCCCATTTAAACCCATTAGGGACAATGTGTTGAAATACGATGTGTTAGATGTAGATCATTATATTTTCATTACACAGGGACCATAGGGGGAGGCTGTGGAGCGGCTAGCTGCATGTTCATAATGACAGGGGTGAAGGGCCATTGTAAATCACACAGGAATTGGAAGGGGTAGGGAGAGGGTATCTAAACAGACTCTTCCATAGTGCATCTAAGATAGTAGAGATTATACAGGAAGAAGGGAGTTATTGTGTGTATCAGTATGAATAAAAGGCTAGAGGGACAGAAGGAGAAGAGCTAGATACTTTTTCCCCCACCTTTATTTAACCAGGTAGGCTAGTTGAGAACAAGTTCTCATTTGCAACTGCGACCTGGCCAAGATAGCATAGCAATTCGACACATACAACAACACAGAGTTACACATGGAATAAACAAAACATACAGTCAATAATACAGTAGAACAAAAGAAAACAAAAAGTCTATATACAGTGAGTGCAAATGAGGTAAGTTAAGGAAATAAATAGGCCATGGTGGCAAAGTAATTACATTACATCACTTCATTTATGAAGCAGGTTTTATCGGTGGGCCTCACACATTGCTTTTTAAACGATGATGTTGAAGAAAATGTTGACAGGGAACTTAGGGCTCTATTCAACCCATAATGCAGAAGTTCAACGTTACAGCAGGATTGACATGTAAAGGCAACGTTCCGGCTTTAGAGGAGATTGCATTCAAGACAAATGCTACATATCACATCTCAAATCGGAAATGACCTTTACATTCCTATCGCTCAATCGGTAAGGTGATACACATTTAACAGAGCCCTTAAATAGGGAAATAGGCTAGTTAGTGAAGGATTCAATAGCAGTGTTATTGTTGGACAAATTGATGAATAGAACAGTTGTGCCTGTCCAGGCAACTACGGAGGAAAATCACTGTTACATCTCAGTACTGCCTTATAGTATTGTTACTTTACAGCCTTATTCTAAAATTGATCAAATATGTTTTTTTTCTCATCAATTTACACACTACACCCCATATGACAAAACAAAAACAGGTTTATACATTTTTGCAAATGTATAAAACATTTTAAACTGATTTATCACATTTACATAAGTATTTAGACCCTTTACTCAGTACTTTGTTGAAGCACCTTTGGCATCGATTACAGCCTCAAGTCTTCTTTGGTATGATGCTGCAAACTTGGCACACCTGTATTTGTGAAGTTTCTCTCATTCTTTTCTGCAGATCCTCTCAAGCAAGGTCAGGTTGGATGGGGAGCATCGCTGAACAGCTATTTTCAGGTATCTCCAGAGATGTTAGATCGGGTTCAAGTCCAGGCTCTAGTTTGGCCACTCAAGGACATTCAGAGACATGCAGTCTGAGATCTGGAGCAAGATTTCATCAAGGATCTCTCTGTACTTTGCTCCATTCATCCTTTCCTCAATCGTGACTAGTCTCCCAGTCCCTTCTGCTGAAAAACATCCCCACAACATGATGCTGACACCACCATGCTTCACCGAAGGGTTGGCGCAAGGTTTCCTCCAGACGTGACGGCTTGGCATTCAGGCCAAAGCGTCATCAGACCAGAGAATCTTGTTTCTCATGGTCTGAAAGTCCTTTAGGTGCCTTTTGGCAAACTCCAAGCGGGCTGTCATGTGCCTTTTCCTGCGTGGTGGCTTCTGTCTGGCCAATGGCCTCATTGGTGGAGTACTGCAGAGATGTTTGTCCTTCTGGAAGGTTCACCCATCTCCACAGAAGAACTCTGGAGCTCTGTCAGAGTGACCATCGGATTCCTGGTCACCTCTCTGACCAAGGCCCTTCTCCTCTGATTGCTCAGTTTGGCCAGGCGGCCAGCTCTAGGAAGAGCTTTGGTGGTTCCTAACTTCTTCCATTTAAGAATGATGGAGGCCACTGTGTTCTCGGGGACCTTCAATTCTTCAGAAATGTTTTGGTACCTTTCCGAGATCTGTGCATCAACACAATCCTGTCTCGGAGATCTACGGACCATTCCTACAACCTCATGGCTTGGTTTTTGTGTGCCTTTCCAAATCATGTCCAATCAATTGAATTTACCACAGGTGGACTCCAAGTTGTAGAAACATCTCAAGGATGATCAATGGAAACAGGATGCACCAATTGCAAGATGCATAGCAAATTGTCTAAATACTTATGTAAATAAGGTATCTGTTTATGAATTATACATTTGCAAACATTTCTAAAAACCTGTTTTCACTTTGTCATTATGTGGTGTTGTGTACAGATTGATGAAGATTTTTATTTATTTTATCTAATTTAGAATAAGGCTGTAACGTAACAAAATGTGGAAAAAGTCAAGGGGTCTGAATACTTTCTGAATGCACTGTAAATGCAACTAAAATAGACATTCTTTGAAATTCTTTTTGACATTCTTTTTTTTCTTTTTTTAAATGAAAGTATTTCTCAGAAAAATTGAACTCAAGTGACCAATTAGATACCACCTGAGCTTTTAGAACCTCTTAAATGTAATTAGATACCACCTGAGCTTTTAGAACCTCTTAAATGTAATTGCAAAATGTAGATTTCCACTTAAACGGACATGTAAAAACTGCGTATAGTTGGAAAGAAAACATCTGGGAAATTATGAGGAAGTCATCAGAAGATAGATCGGAGTTACATAGTTCAGAATTCACAATATCAAGCACACACAAAATAACTTTTTTTTATTTGTCTTTCATTGACAAGCTATAAGTGAATTATTGATGTCTAGAGTTGGAAACATCATCACATCATATGTGATTGATAGACCTAACAACCAGAAATTGGCAGATGTTTTAGTAAGTGTGGTCACAGGATGCTTCCAAGTGTCCCTAAACCTCTACAAAGTGGCATGTGTCTGTAAATTAGATTATTCCAGTGCTATTACATATTTGCAATCCCTAAACGCCTTTTGATCCATATAAAAACAAAATTTCTACCATATCAACCTCATTCAAACATTGTGGTGGTGTTATGGGGTATCCAGTGTACATTCAAGTATACTTTAAACCTCTACAAAGTGTCCAAAGGTGTTTTTGCACACTGGATGTACCTAAAAGTTATTGTTCATCATAAAAACTACATTTCTACAACACCAACCTCTCTCAAACATTGTGGTGGTGTCGGGGGACAGGGGATATCTATGCGTTTTTTTCAACCTCTCAAAGTGCCTGAACGTTTAGCCTAGACATATCCAATCAATTTTTTTGTCTTTTGCCATGTGCGTTGGATAGTGGCACTCACCTAGAGTGGGGGGTCTTGTGATGGCTGGGAGGTTGGTTTGGGCACCCATTTCAGCCATTTTTGACACCAGCTGATCTCGAACTGGGAGAGAGGGATTTGACCTTTTGCTTTGGCCGTCTGCTTGTGGAGAATGAAAGCATTTACTGTAGCAATGTCGACAAAGTGGTAAAAACATCTTATACCACTTCCTGGTCTTGTGGAGAACCTGGTAGTAGCCTATCAGAGCATCAGAGAGGTCGATGCCGCCATGCTGGCATTGTTGTCCTTCACAGAAACGGGGACATTCTTTCTCACCCATGCCCCATTGGCATTTTCCCCCTCCTTGAATTATGGTCATTATTGAATGCCTTATGCTGTGTGGTGAGCATGGTTACTTCTCTAGTGTCCTTCCATTTCACAAAAATCAGCGTCCTGATCCAACGTATGGTCCCCCGCTCCACTGATTCTGTTAGGACAAATGGCCTAAAAGCTGCTATTTTATGAAAAGCATGGGACTAGTATAAAAATTGTCCAAAAAGAGCTTATACCCACTGCCAAGTAAGGGGAAGTCCATCAGCTGCATGACAGAGTCATAACTAAGGCCCTTCCCAGTGGGTGTGATCGTCTTGACTTCATAGATGAACAAATGTCCACGTGTAGGCAGAGGCTGAATTGGCTAGCACAAAGAGCTTGTATTTTTCATATATTGCTTCAAGCCAATTCGAGCCTTTGAGTCAAACATGCGCTCATCTATAGATAGATTTTGAGCAGGCTGGTAGTAAGTTTTGCATGCCTCCACCATGTCATTATAAAGGGGATTGACACTTGCAAGACGGTCATACCACGCAGTCCCCTTCTTCTGGTCATTGTCCTGATCCTTTTTTTGGGTCACTCATGTGAAGACAGTTGATGGCCAAGAATCAGTTTTCACTCATGATGGAGGTGGGGAACTCAAACCGATAGATTGGGGACTTGCTCCAGTTGTCAACTAGTCTTGATACCTTTACCAGTCCTATGTAAATCACCAAGGAAATGTAGTTGAGCATGTCACCGATGGTGACAGGTTTCCAGGACATCTTCCTTCCCTCCTGCTGCTTCTTGTCCCCAATACGTGTCGGTATAACTAATTAGTGTTTCCAGTACAGAGGTGGTAAAGCAGCGCTGAAACAGCTGCAAGGGGGTGTATGTTTCATCACTAACCAACTGTGGGCCTTCAGGTCGTTTGTTCTGGCTCCTCATCATCTTCAAAGGGCTTTATACATAAATGTGATTGATTGAAGGACCGTATGCCACCTGTCCTCAGTTTCATCTCCCTCAGTTGTGCTGCTTCCACTGCCTCTTTCTCTCCCCTTTCTCTGTTGAGGCCTAGATCTCCTCCCTGCCCCCACACCTCCAGATGAACTTGCAGAGAGGGGAGTGGTCCCAGGGCCTGCAGTGGGGGGTGGTTGAAGAGGAGTGGGGTCTTTGCAGAGTAGTGGATGTAGAACGTCAGACTGGGTGATTGAAACTGCAATGGGGGTGTTTGAAGTGGAGTGGGGTCTTTGTCAAGTGGTGGATGTAGAGCCATCAGATGGGGTGATTGACACAGCAGTGGGGGGTGAAGACCTTGACCGGTGGGGGCGCTTGCTGGGGAGGGATAGCTCCCAAACGTTATCATCCAAATCATATTGTTGTAAGACGCAGAATTACAGTTGACTAAATTTACAAAACGACATTACTATAAAGTAAAAACACCAAGCCTAAACGTACAATCACTCACATAGAAGGTGTGAAGCACACACACAATGCAAACAGTAACACTTTGGAGACAATTGCAGAGGTGAAAACCACAAATAAACAATGGCCATGAGAGTTTAGTGGCCTCTCCAAAGTTGCAAGGATGAAACTTAGAACAGCAAACAGTGAACTAATATGAAACATAGACAATAACTACTTTGGAATTATATAACATAGAAAGTACTTGTTACATTGGCCTATATAAACTAAATCCAATGCACAAAAAGCAGACAACTTATAAAAAACCAAATACATAAAGTAAATTAGCTATATAAAGTCATGAAAATAATTTACTTATAGTGAATTCTCCTATGTCGGTATACTTATTCATAGCTTCCTTCTTTTTAGGTTCCTGTTCGATATTCTTAGTTTTTCTCCTCCTTGAGAAGCTTTTATGTGAAAGCGATGAAATTAAAGCTTTGAAATCTGTTTACATTGTAGTGTGCTCAGGGGGCGTCTCGTCTCAGATCCAGGTAGCAATAGTTCGTATTACCCATAAAAGGTTCTAGGCCTTGCTTTGTCCCACCCAGGTCAAATGCATATCCCTGGAAAGCTTATCTCTTTGGCTACAAGACTGGCAATGTGTCATAGTAGCCAATCCCCTGTGTAATGGATGCCTACAGCGCATAAGCAGGCAACATAATTTTTTTGATTCGCAAAGATATAGTCACTCGGTGGACGTTCGATGTTGCCATTAAGTCACACATCATCAGCTAACATTGGCAATAGGCTAGATTGGTTCCTACCATCCTAATGATTAATTTCACACACCCGATGTAGCTCAAACACAGACCATATCAAAGATCACCTCATAAGATGTTTGAAGTTTGGAGAAAAAGAAACATTTTGACTCTTGTGACTGGTGATAAATAATGGTAGGTCACAGACAGACAAATAATATATCCTCATGATCTGTGGAGTCACAGCTTTCGGCGTTTATCAACGTATCCATGTTTATTTTGTTCATGCTTTACAACTCTAACCGGAATGTAGGTAGCAACCATCTTGAAATGAGGTCATTGGCTCAGCCTTCCCCTATAAATGTGTATGCCCATACATGATCGTAAGTCACACCAAAGATTTGAAGGCACTGATCAATAGCAAAGATACTCAGCTTTCCACAGACACCCTGCTCCTGCAGTGTAAGAACAGGGCCCTGTTTTAGAAAGCGGGTTTAGTGAAAACTCAGAGTTAGTTGACTCAGAGTTGAAGGAAACTCTGAGTTTTCGGTTTCACGAAGTCAGTTCAGCTGAACTCTGAGTCAGTTACTATGGCAACATACTCTGTGAAGCTAACCTGCTCGCTGGCAGGTTTTCAACTAACCCTGAATTTCTCCTTCTCTCTAGCTGAAGCCTGCAGACTGAAGGAGGTGTCAGACATGGCATGTCCTTTTCTTGAAGAGCCAGTTGATATTGAAGCACAAATACTCCACAGAAATCTGTCGGGAAGAGGGTGATCAGACCCCGCTTGGATGTTTTCTCATTCCCTGATGATTATCGATCATTCACCTGAACAGTATTCTCAGCTCTCATATCGTTCATATGGCACATCGTGGACGTAGTCTCTACTCTAACCCATTATGAAAAATCTGTAGAGTATTTAGAGTACTTACGACTGCATGGAGGTCTGTTGTGGCAGAAGGCTCCACCAGATAGATTATACCATCAGTAACTAGTAGAAGATGAAGATTAGATAGTTAAGTATACCTTTACCCAGAAAAGTGTCCCACCTAATTAGAACAGTATGCAGACCACATCACAATGTTTTTAAATATATAACTCTAAGTCACCTTAAAAATGGATTATGATGCCTGAAGGACAACTAAGAATCTGAAAAAAGTAACAGCGGTCAATTACAAATAATTGTACCGCTACAAGAAAGTCAATGTGCCAAGGTGTGTCTAAGATGGATGGGTGGGCATCACTGGCAAAAGGATGAATGTACATATGTCATTAATTTGAATAACTAACCTCTTATGTAGGACCTTGTGTCGTGGGGGGTGGTTGGGTCAGTTGAGCTTCCTTCAGAGATGCCTTCAGCAATTTTGACTGAGGGCCATCTGTTTTGACTGAGGGCTATCTCTTCAGCCTCTGAGTGGACACCCACCTGTTTTTCAGCCCTCTATTGGCTATAATGGAGGTCACATGTTATGTCCAGTAAGCACAAATTGAGACTTCTATGTATAAAGGCATTTAGATGTTACTTTCAAATAGACAATATTGAATACTGGCAGTGTTAGGAAGGCTGAAAAAATGTACTTTTTTTGCTTAGAAAATGTCAAATATGTTGAATGCAGTTTAGTTAGGTAGGGTAGGCTAAACAACAAATTATACTTTATCTGGTTCAAGTATATATTGGGTTGCATCTTCATAAATATTAAACACGCACAAACACACACTATAGAAATGTTGAATAAGTGGAACACTCAAGATAAAACGTTTCTTTTTTTTCAATTAATACGCACTCGGTCAGCAATTTTCTGCCACGCCAGCTCACGCTCCTTTGCTGCTGCTGCTACTGTATTGCTTTTTTCCTTAAATATATACTCATATTCTGCATACACGTTCATTAATATTTCTAACTCCACTGGGGAGAAGTAGGAGGTTCGAGCCTTTTTCTCCTGTTGCCACGATGAATCATGTTATCTGCGTTCCATTGATGAGGGCCTTTTATCTCCTCATGCACGTGCTTTACTCAGGGTTAACTTAACTCAGAGTTGATTGAACTAATCGTTATCACCTGTTCTGAAACCTGAAAACTCTGAGTTTCTCAGCTCAGAGTTAGTTAACCCAGAGTTCAGGTTTAAACTCAGAGTGTGTTAAACCTGCTTTCTGAAACAGGGCCCAGGGCTACCGTTGTCATTCCAGACAACAACAAAAATCAAATAGGGTCCCCAAATATGGGAACTTTACATTAAAGAGGTTCTTTGAAAAATAGAACTCAAGTGACCAATTATCTTTTAACAAAGAAACATTTGTATTTGAAATTGCTTGACTGAATGAACACTAATACGTTGTAATTATACTATATATAGAAGTGCAATTATATTGACATTGATTCACTTCTGTTTCCTTTGTGCTTCAAGTGTTGTGGTGGGAACAGGCTGTGTTTTATGAAGAGGACTGCAGCAAGGAAAATGTAGACAAGTACTTGACACCAAATGGACGTCAGAGGTAGGTGAGCAATCAGAAATAACTCATTACTAATAATTACTAATAAAGAACAATGCTATACAGGCTGTGTTTTATGAAGAGGACTGCAGAAAGGAAAATGTAGACAAGTACTTGACACCAAATGGACGTCAGAGGTAGGTGAGCAATCAGAAATAACTCATTACTAATAAAGAACATATACAGTGAAGCAGTGGGACAGTCAAACAACAAGGCTTGTATTGGTATCTTGGTAAACCTTAGATCAGCAGAGAGGTAGTCCAGAGCTAAACAGTTGAACGGAAGGATCATTACTAATAATTACTAATAAAGAACATATACAGTGAAGCAGTGGGACAGTCAAACAACAAGGCTTGTATTGGTATCTTGGTAAACCTTAGATCAGCAGAGAGGTAGTCCAGAGCTAAACAGTTGAACGGAAGGATCATTACTAATAATTACTAATAAAGAACATATACAGTGAAGCAGTGGGACAGTCAAACAACAAGGCTTGTATTGGTATCTTGGTAAACCTTAGATCAGCAGAGAGGTAGTCCAGAGCTAAACAGTTGAACGGAAGGATCATTACTAATAATTACTAATAAAGAACATATACAGTGAAGCAGTGGGACAGTCAAACAACAAGGCTTGTATTGGTATCTTGGTAAACCTTAGATCAGCAGAGAGGTAGTCCAGAGCTAAACAGTTGAACGGAAGGATCATTACTAATAATTACTAATAAAGAACATATACAGTGAAGCAGTGGGACAGTCAAACAACAAGGCTTGTATTGGTATCTTGGTAAACCTTAGATCAGCAGAGAGGTAGTCCAGAGCTAAACAGTTGAACGGAAGGATCATTACTAATAATTACTAATAAAGAACATATACAGTGAAGCAGTGGGACAGTCAAACAACAAGGCTTGTATTGGTATCTTGGTAAACCTTAGATCAGCAGAGAGGTAGTCCAGAGCTAAACAGTTGAACGGAAGGATCATTACTAATAATTACTAATAAAGAACATATACAGTGAAGCAGTGGGACAGTCAAACAACAAGGCTTGTATTGGTATCTTGGTAAACCTTAGATCAGCAGAGAGGTAGTCCAGAGCTAAACAGTTGAACGGAAGGATCATTACTAATAATTACTAATAAAGAACATATACAGTGAAGCAGTGGGACAGTCAAACAACAAGGCTTGTATTGGTATCTTGGTAAACCTTAGATCAGCAGAGAGGTAGTCCAGAGCTAAACAGTTGAACGGAAGGATCATTACTAATAATTACTAATAAAGAACATATACAGTGAAGCAGTGGGACAGTCAAACAACAAGGCTTGTATTGGTATCTTGGTAAACCTTAGATCAGCAGAGAGGTAGTCCAGAGCTAAACAGTTGAACGGAAGGATCATTACTAATAATTACTAATAAAGAACATATACAGTGAAGCAGTGGGACAGTCAAACAACAAGGCTTGTATTGGTATCTTGGTAAACCTTAGATCAGCAGAGAGGTAGTCCAGAGCTAAACAGTTGAACGGAAGGATCATTACTAATAATTACTAATAAAGAACATATACAGTGAAGCAGTGGGACAGTCAAACAACAAGGCTTGTATTGGTATCTTGGTAAACCTTAGATCAGCAGAGAGGTAGTCCAGAGCTAAACAGTTGAACGGAAGGATCATTACTAATAATTACTAATAAAGAACATATACAGTGAAGCAGTGGGACAGTCAAACAACAAGGCTTGTATTGGTATCTTGGTAAACCTTAGATCAGCAGAGAGGTAGTCCAGAGCTAAACAGTTGAACGGAAGGATCATTACTAATAATTACTAATAAAGAACATATACAGTGAAGCAGTGGGACAGTCAAACAACAAGGCTTGTATTGGTATCTTGGTAAACCTTAGATCAGCAGAGAGGTAGTCCAGAGCTAAACAGTTGAACGGAAGGATCATTACTAATAATTACTAATAAAGAACATATACAGTGAAGCAGTGGGACAGTCAAACAACAAGGCTTGTATTGGTATCTTGGTAAACCTTAGATCAGCAGAGAGGTAGTCCAGAGCTAAACAGTTGAACGGAAGGATCATTACTAATAATTACTAATAAAGAACATATACAGTGAAGCAGTGGGACAGTCAAACAACAAGGCTTGTATTGGTATCTTGGTAAACCTTAGATCAGCAGAGAGGTAGTCCAGAGCTAAACAGTTGAACGGAAGGATCATTACTAATAATTACTAATAAAGAACATATACAGTGAAGCAGTGGGACAGTCAAACAACAAGGCTTGTATTGGTATCTTGGTAAACCTTAGATCAGCAGAGAGGTAGTCCAGAGCTAAACAGTTGAACGGAAGGATCATTACTAATAATTACTAATAAAGAACATATACAGTGAAGCAGTGGGACAGTCAAACAACAAGGCTTGTATTGGTATCTTGGTAAACCTTAGATCAGCAGAGAGGTAGTCCAGAGCTAAACAGTTGAACGGAAGGATCATTACTAATAATTACTAATAAAGAACATATACAGTGAAGCAGTGGGACAGTCAAACAACAAGGCTTGTATTGGTATCTTGGTAAACCTTAGATCAGCAGAGAGGTAGTCCAGAGCTAAACAGTTGAACGGAAGGATCATTACTAATAATTACTAATAAAGAACATATACAGTGAAGCAGTGGGACAGTCAAACAACAAGGCTTGTATTGGTATCTTGGTAAACCTTAGATCAGCAGAGAGGTAGTCCAGAGCTAAACAGTTGAACGGAAGGATGGAGTAATGCTTTAGTGCTGTAGCTGCATCATTCGAACATTCCATTTCTGGTTAGTGTGTGTTTTCCTACCTACGTGTGTATGCTGAATCTTCTTCATTCCTTCATCATGTACAGTTTTATCTGCAGTCATTCAGCTGTCTGATGAGCACCAAAGATGGAGATCTTAATTGTTTTCAGACTGCGGTGAACAAGGTGCATTTTAATCTTAGGGGGAATCACATTATTCGGGCTTACCCACTTACATTGAAGGGAGGATTCTGTCATATCACTTGGTTGAGATAATACACTTCCCACTCACTGCACAGAGAGTGAGAGAGAGCAAGTGAGAGAGAGGAAGTAAAAGGAGCTTCTCCTGACACTTTCGTTAAAAAAATGAAACCAGCCTCAAAGAACGGCTGCCCGCCACTGACCTGCCGGTGATAGTACTCCACTGTATTCATTAACTCAAGTCAACTTACAGTGAGGGACAGAGTGAAGTGAATGTATCTCTCTCTTTCTGTCTCTCCCTCTATTTCTCTTTCAGTCTGTCTCTTACTCCTCTCTTCTATCTCTCCTCCACTTGTCTAGGTCCTCTCATCCCTATCTTGGCGAGCATGAGTCAGAGATGAATACTCAAAGGTTCAAAGCAAGCGGGATGACTGCGGTGGATCCTCTGTCAATCGCCAGCCAGTTAGTGGGTCTGCAATGAAATTAACGTATTCTCTACTCTTCTGAAGACCATTTCCCTCCACGTCTTGAAAAGAAGACCTGTGCTTTCAACTCAGCTTCCCTCTCGACTCTCTCCTTTTAATTTGGTGTTCTGCGTAATGCTGTAACTGGGATAAGTTATATACATTCCCCTCATTTATTTGGACAGTGACTCTAAAACATTTAATTTGGCTCTATACTTCAACAATTTGGATTGGATATCAAATGTTTTATGAGGCGACAGTACAGCATGTAACCTTTTATTTTAGGGTATTTTCTTACATATCTGTTTTACCAGTTAGAAATGAAAGCACTGTGTCTAGTCCCCCCATTTTGAAGGTGTCATAAGTATTTGGACAAATTAAATTGCAATTCCACAGCCTCCAGCATTAGAAACGATATCATGATGCTAGATAGCCAATATGTGACAGCAGCTGGCTTTGCTAATGTTTCTAGCTTGCTAGCAAGATATTTGAAGAATTTAATTCACCCTCACTATGCTGTAATTTACGTTAACCCATACTCCTGCCAATGCCAGCCAGACTGAGCCATGTATTTAGCTTGCTGTCATTAGCTAGCTAGCTAAATGGTTAGCGTTAAGCTAGCTAGCTTAATTTATATATTACTTGCTATGGCATTGACTATTAGCTAACCAAGCAAACCAGGCGACAGGTTTGATATGATGTAGCTAGCTAGCTAGCTTTCAATACGACTCAGCCAGCTAGCTAGCATTTTTTTTTAAACTCTGATTTGCTAGCTAGCATTTGAGGGCTTATTGTTCTCATAAAAGTTTGTAGTGCAAAAATGACTGAAGTATCCAGCTATGGTGGTAATTTCTGTCATGTCTCACTACTGCAGTACTGCTTGTCCATGTGCTAGCTAACAGAAACAAGCCCAGATGAGCTAGCTAAACTTGTTAGCATCCAGCAGTGATCATCTTGGTGGTCGCATAGTAATGGCGTGACCAGCCCGAATCCTAATCAAGCTGGCACCAGTTGTGAAACTGGCCCACGTTTCCCTCGACCCAGCTTGCGTTTGAGAATTCCAATCGAGCAAGCTTGAATTTGGCCCCAATTAAAACCTGTTGAGGTGAGGCTGTTGAGGTGAGTTTCCCCTCAGGGAACTCCAAACCCCACCCCCCCATTCAGCTGAAAAGGTGGCGCAGGGAATGCAAAAATATTCTTTAGAAATATTTAACTTCCACACATTAACAAGTCCAATACCTCAAATTAAAGATAAACACCTTATTCATCTACCCATCATGTCAGATTTTTTAAATGTTTTACAACGAAAACACTAGTTATGTCCAGAATGTGAGCAGTTTATTCTTGGATGCAATGTTCAGACATTCACATTAGTACCTACAGCATAACACAATCATCCAAACCGAAAAAATGTGGGCTACATTTGTTCTATCGCTAACTGAGGAAAGACTGACATAACACAAACGGTCATATTTTTGTAACTCTCGGCTGATATAAACGGCAATATGAATTAGCTAATAGTAATTACAATTATAATTAATCACATCACGGGTGAGCTCACCATTGATCGAAATAACTGAGTAAAACACTTTCTATAAATCGAAAGTAATCCGACGATGGGTAGTTTCTGTGCGCTGACATGCTTTTTTCTCTCACAGAAACCAAAGATAATAAGAGAAGACTGAGGCTGCACCACCTGGAGAAATGGACATGGGAGGAAGAACTGGATGGTAAAGGACCCTGGGCTCAGCCTGGAGAATATCGCCGCCCCAAGGAAGAACTGGAGGCGGCGAAAGCTGAGAGGCGCAGATATGAGGAGGCAGCACGGCGTAGCGGATGGAAGCCTGAGAATCAGCCCCAAAAATGTCTTGGGGGGGGGGGGCTCAGCGAGAGTGTGGCAGAGTCAGGAGTCAGACCTGAGCCAACTCTCCCTGTTTATCGTGAGGAGCCAAGGAGGAGACCAGAACCAGAGCCGGTGTTGGAGGTGAGCGAAGCAGAGACTGTGAAGGAGTTAATGGGGAAATTGGAGGAGAGAGAAATGAGGGAGTTGCTGTGTTGGTGCTTTTTGCATGGAATTCGCCCGACGGAACGTGTTGGGGATTTGATGGCACCTGGGTTAGCGCTCCATACTCGTCCTGAGGTGCGTGTTAGTCGGCTGGTGAAGTTGGTGCCAGCCTCACGCACCAGGCCTCCTGTGCATATCCCTAGCCTTGCACGTCCTGTGCTAACACTGCTCTCAAGATCTCCAGTACGCCTTCACGGTCTAGCCCATCCTGTGCCACCTCCACACTCCAGTCCTCCGGTAGCAGCTCCCCGCACCAGGCTTCCTGTGCGTGTCCTCGATCCAGTACCACCAGTTCCAGCACCACGCACCAGGCCTTCAGTGCGCCTCGCCTGTTCAGCGCAGCCAGCGCTTTTCTCCTCTCCTGCGCTGCTGGAGTCTCCCGCCTGTTTAGCGCAGCCAGAGCCTTTCTCTTCTACAGCGCTGCCGGAGCCTCCCGCCTGTTCAGCGCAGCCAGAGCCTTCCTCCTCTACAGCGCTGCCGGAGCCTCCCGCCTGTTTAGCGCAGCCAGAGCCTTTCTCCTCTCCTGCGCTGCCGGAGTCTCTCGCCTGTTCAGCGCAGCCAGAGCTGCCAGCCTGCATGGAGAAGCCAGAGCTGCCAGCCTGCATGGAGCAGCCAGAGCTGTCAGTCCGCATGGAGCAGCCAGAGCTGTCAGTCTGCATGAAGCAGCCAGAGCTGTCAGTCTGCATGGAGCAGCCAGAGCTGTCAGTCTGCATGGAGCAGCCAGAGATGTCAGTCTGCATGGAGCAGCCAGAGCTGCCAGTCTGCATGAAGCAGCCAGTCTGCATGGAGCAGCCAGAGCTGTCAGTCTACATGGAGCAGCCAGAGTTGTGAGTCTGCATGAAGCAGCCAGAGATGTCAGTCTGCATGGAGCTGCCAGTCTGCAAGGAGCAGCCAGAGCTGTCAGTCTACATGAAGCAGCCAGAGCTGCCAGTCTGCAAGGAGCTGTCAGTCTGCAAGGAGATGTCAGTCTGCAAGGAGCTGTCAGTCTGCAAGGAGCCGCCAGTCTGCCCAGCGCCGCCAGTGCCGCCAGTCTGCCCAGCGCCGCCAGTGCCCCCAGTCTGCCCAGCGTCGCCAGTCTGCCCAGCGTCGCCAGTCTGCCCAGCGTCGCCAGTCTGCCCAGCGTCGCCAGTCTGCCCAGCGTCGCCAGTCTGCCCAGCGTCGCCAGTCTGCCCAGCGTCGCCAGTCTGCCCAGCATCGCCAGTCTGCCCAGCGCTGCCAGTCTGCCCAGCGTCGCCAGTCTGTCAGGATCAGTTGGATCCGCCAGAAGTGCCAGTCAGCCAGGATCCGCCAGAAGTGCCAGTCGGCCAGGATCTGCCAGTAGTGCCAGTCGGCCAGGAGCCGCCAGTCAGCCAGGATCTGCCAGTCAGCCAGGATTCGCCAGTCTGCCAGGATCCACCAGTCAGCCAGGATCCGCCAGTCAGCCAGGATCTGCCAGATCCACCAGTCAGCCAGGATCCGCCAGTCAGCCAGGATCTGCCAGATCTGCTAGTCAGCCAGGATCTGCCAGTCAGCCAGGATCTGCCGGAACCACCAGCCAGCCAGGATCTGGTTGAGCCATCAACCTGCCTGAGCTTCTTCTCACTCCTGAGCTTTCTCTCACTCCTGAGCTTTCTCTCACTCCTGAGCTTCTTCTCACTCCCGAGCTTTCTCTCACTCCCGAGCTTTCTCTCACTCCCGAGCTTTCTCTCACTCCCGAGCTTTCTCTCACTCCGAGCTTCCCCTCAGTCCCGAGCTGTCCTTCAGTCCCGATCTGCTCCTCAGTCCAGTAGGGTTCTGGGTGAGGACTACTAGGCCATGGTCGGCGGCGAGGGTGGTCTATCCAGGGACGCGAGGAGAGGGGACTAAGACATTGACTGAGTGGGTTCCACGTCCCGTGCCGGAGCCGCCACCATGGACAGACGCCCACCCGGACCCTCCCTATTGTTTTGAGGTGCGTTCGGAAGTCTGCACCTTAGGGGGGGGGGGGGGGGGGTTCTGTCACGCCCTGGTCTAAGTATTTTGTGTTTTTCTTCATGTATTGGGTCAGGCCAGGGTGTGGCATGGAGTTTTTGTATTGTGGTGTGTTTTGTCTTGGGGTTTTGGTGTGTATGTATTTGGGATTGTAGCTAGTGGGGTTATCTAGCAAAGTCTATGGATGTCTGGAGTGGTTCTCAATCAGAGGCAGGTGCTTATCGTTGTCTCTGATTGGGAACCATATTTAGGCAGCCATATTCTTTGAGTTTGTCGTGGGTGATTGTCCTTAGTGTCCTTGTTCCTATCTTTGTTAGTTTTCACAAGTATAGGCTGTTTCGGTTTTCGTTTCGTTATTTACATTCTTTGTTTTGTAGTGTTTGTGTTACTTCGTGTTTACGTTATTCATTAAACATGGATCGCAATCTACACGCTGAATTTTGGTCCGACTCTCCTTCACCACACTTAGAAAACCGTTACAATGAGTTTAGTCTGTTTACTGTATGCAAGGGTGTGTGTCGTCTACCATTGTTCACATCCCACCATTCACTTCCGGAAGTTCTCAAAAAATGAGTGAACCCTTACTCACCTCATTTTTTTGTAACATCTTTTGTCCGACAGACGATTATGTGACACCCAGAATGCATTGTATGTCAACAAACAGCTCCACACATAGCTGGAATTAGCTTAGCTCATCAGAATCAGTACAACCTTCAAAAAAGTATTTTACACACATATGTGCCCATTACGATCTATGCAATAATCAGAATGCATGATTTGTCAATAGTACTTGAAAACATGTGAATAAAACAGTAAATATATAAATAATTACCGCACAAAACATTTTCTGATTGTGATTTATTGATAAAAGTGGTGCGTGCTGGCAGTCAATCACGTAACCTCTCACTCCCACTCTGAGCCATTCAGTGTTGTTGTTTATATATGTAGCTAGTGAGATAAGCTGTAGCATTAGCAATGTCTTTCAAAAGGAGACAACTCACAAATGATGAAATTCTGGAGATTTATTTAATTCTGACAATGAGTCTGAGTATGAAAGTCAGGAATCAGATTCTGACAGTGACAGTGAGGAGCTGCCCCCCAACCTTGTAGCCATTGAGAACCCTGAATCTGAGGACTCCTTGTCCACTGACGATGTCCCAGGTCCCTTTGAAGATGCTTTTGGTGATGGAGGCAGGCCGACACTGGATGAAGTACAGGAGTTCTGTGGTAGCTGGAAGCAATTTTACCTCTCCAGCAATTTTACCCCTCCTGGCCCTGCTGTTTGTTTTGATGAGTCCCATTCTTGAGTGCAACGCCCCTTGCCATTTCCATCTGAGGCAGAGTGCTTCAAGTTGTTTCTGACAGAGGAGCTGGTGGGAGACATAGTAGAGGAGACCAATCGCTATGTCTTGGAGCTACAGGAGAAGATGGAGCCAGGAGTGAGGGGGAAACTCGCTAAAAGGGAGACGACCACAATTAGTGAAATGTGTAACGCAAAATAAGAAATGTTGTTACCAACCTGACATCAGCATTTGGTTGGGTCTTTGTGCCAAACAAGGAGCTATGCATTGATGAGTCCCTGAGGTTATGGAAAGGTAGGCTGGCATTCCATCAATATATTCCCTCCAAAAGGCACAGGTTTGGGGTCAAGTTCTTTGTCATGTGCGACGTGAAGACAGGATTTGTTCAGGACATTGTTGGAACAATGGGTCCACCACTGACTTCCAACATTATGAGGGGTTTGGTGTCTGGGTCCATTGTGATGACCATGCTGGCTTCTCATCTCAGCAAGGGTCACACTTTGTATGTGGACAATTGTTACAGCAGCCCCACACTCTTCCTGCATATGCTCTCCAACAGCACAGGGGCCTGTGACACAGTCAGGTCAAACAGGAATGGGATGCTGACAATAGGATGCAGGAGGTTTCAGAGAGGGAGGTGGAGTTCAAGGAGAACTTACAGTTCACATACAAATCACATACGGAAGCTATAATAATGTAATAAGGGATAGAATTGCAGCCTGGATTTGAATCAGGGTGTCTGTAGTGATGCCTCTAGCCCTAAGATGCTGTGCCTTAGACAGATGCACCACTTGGGAGTCATAAGGTCAGGGTAGCTTCAAAATACAACACAAGCTAATACTTCTTTGATGCATCAAAGAGCTAATAGAATAATGTAGCTAGCTACATAAGCGCGATTAAATATAACACCATAAAAGTTATGAAATTAGTAACGTTACCTCACGTGTCCGGGGTTATAAGGAATATACACAAATATATTTTGCTCCATACATACAGTGAGCTGCAGTAGAAACGACATACAGAAACTATTATAATTTAATAAGGCACTTTGATAGAAAAGCACACATTTCCAAAGTCAGTATTGGTAATGAAAACAACAATGACTGCGATGCAGGCAAAATACGGAAAATCTGAACACGTGTGTGCAGATCCTGTTCTGACAGGAGATGCACAAATGTCTGCAGACTTCAACTGCACAAACAATTGGGAAGTGCAATTGGGAAATGTCTAAAAAAGTCATGTAAAAAGGGCTAATTTTACGTGAATGAATGAAGTGGCGGAACACACCTCAATTCAAACTGTTCTTAGAAAATAAAAACTTGTTAGAAAATCATTTAAAATTGAAAACAGCCTTTAAATAAAAACAGGCTGCGTGCCTTGGTTTGAGGGCAGCGCGGATTAAATCTACTGTTGCGTAACAATAACATTCTGGAATGGAGAGAACATTCTAACATCATGTGCATAAAAAAACCACACTAGGGCAACCGTTAGAGATATTTGGAATTCACGTATGAGAAGGTTAAATGTCTTACTCAATTTGACCGCGGAGAAGGAGAGCCCACAGTCTTTGGTAGCGGGTCGCTTCGGTGGCACTGTGATATCCTCGAAGCGGGCAAAGAACGTGTTAAGCTTGTCCTGAAGCAAGACGTCGGTGTCCGCGATGAGGCTGGTTTTCCTTTTGTAGTCCTTGATTGTTGAATTGTGACTTCACTTTGTCTCTATACTGTCTCTATACTGACGTTTTGCCTGCTTGATTGCCTTGCGGAGGGAATGACTACTCTGTTTGTATTCTTCCATATTCACAGTCACCTTGCCATGTTTAAATGCGGTGGTTCACACTTTCAGTTTTGAATGCTGCCATCTATCCAGAATTTCTGGTTAGGGTAGGTCTTAATAGTCCTATATGCTTCCGGATAAACTTAGTTATCGTTTCAGTGAATTCATCAATATTATTCTCAAAAGCTAACTGGAACATATCCCAGTCCATATGACCAAAACAATCTTGAAGCATGGATTCCAATTGGTCAGACCAGCGTTGAATACTTCCTGTTTGAGTTTCTGCCTATAGGAATGGAGGAGCAAAATGGAGTCATGGTCAGATTTTCCAAAAGGAGGGCGGGGGGGGGGGGGGGGGGGGGGCTTGTATGCATCCTGGAAGTAGGCTCCCATCACCCATCATGCCTCAGCGGGCTCGTCGGGCTCCCATCCCACGTCATACCTCAGCCAGCCCATCAGGCTCCCACACCTCAGCAGGCTCGTCAGGCTCTCACGCCTCAGTGGGATCGTCAGGCTTTCACTCCTCAGCCGGAACATCGGACTCCCACACCTCAGCAGGCTCGTTGGAATCCTATGCCTCAGCCGGGTCATATGGCTTCTTTGCCTCAGCCAGCTAGTCCAGCGCTCATGCCTCGGCCAGCCTGTCAGGTTCCCCAGGCGGAAAGCCAGGCTACCCTTCATTATGCACAACAGTCATCAAATCAAATCAAATTTATTTATATAGCCCTTCGTACATCAGCTGATATCTCAAAGTGCTGTACAGAAACCCAGCCTAAAACCCCAAACAGCAAGCAATGCAGGTGTAGAAGCACGGTGGCTAGGAAAAACTCCCTAGAAAGGCCAAAACCTAGGAAGAAACCTAGAGAGGAACCAGGCTATGTGGGGTGGCTAGTCCTCTTCTGGCTGTGCCGGGTGGAGATTATAACAGAACATGGCCAAGATGTTCAAATGTTCATAAATTACCATCATGGTCGAATAATAATAAGGCAGAACAGTTGAAACTGGAGCAGCAGCACGGTCAGGTGGACTGGGGACAGCAAGGAGTCATCAAGTCAGGTAGTCCTGGGGCATGGTCCTAGGGCTCAGGTCAGTTGAAACTGGAGTCATCATCATTACGCGCATCTGCGCAATATTGGACTCACCTGGACTCCATTACTTTGTTGATTGCCCCTCTAGATTTGTCTGCTCCTCAGTTTGTTCCCTGTGTCAGCATTAATGCCGTTATGTTATCATGTCCAGACGCTGTCCTGTCCTTTTTCTTGTCCGCTGTTAATTAAATGTTCACTCCCTGTACTTGCTTCTCGTCTCCAAGTGTTTGTCCTTGCAGAGAGGTTTCCTTGCCTCGGGTTGGCTCGGTAGGCTCCCATCACCCATCATGCCTCAGCGGGCTTGTCGGGCTCCCATCACCCATCATGCCTCAGCCGGCCCATCAGGCTCGCCCAGGTGGGACGCCGGGTGGTGCCCTTAGAGGGGGGGTACTGTCACGCCTGCTCCCGATTCCCCTCTCTGGCGCTCGAGGGCACCAGGCTGCCCATCATTATGCACATCTGTCACCATCATTACACGCATCTGCGCAATATTGGACTCACCTGGACTTGATTGCCCCTCTAGATCTGTCTGCTCCTCAGTTTGTTCCCCGTGTCAGCATTAATGTCGTTATGTTTTCTTGTCCAGACGCTGTCATGTCCTGTTTCATGCCCATTGTTAACTTTACTAGGGTAGGGGGCAGCATTCGGAAGTTTGGATGAAAAGCGTGCCCAAATTAAACTGCCTGCTACTCAGGCCCAGAAGATACGATATGTATATAATTAGTCGATTTGGATAGGAAACACTCTACAGTTTCCACAACTGTTACAATAATGTCTATGAGTATCACAGAACTGATATGGCAGGTGAAAACCAGAGGAAAATCCACCAGGAAGTACTATTATTTTGAAGGCTGTTTTTCCATTGTAAGCCTATCCACCATACAAAGACTTAGGATCCAGTTCACGGTCTCTATGGCTTCCTCTACATGTGGCTAGTCTTTAGGCATTGTTTCAGGCTTTTACTCTGAAAAATGAGGGAGATACAGCACTTTCAATTAGTGGCCAGTGGAAATTTCCATTCATCAGCCATGCGCCTGATTGGGTACGCGCCTTTCTTGTTTCTCCTTTCCTACTGATGAAGCTTTTGTCCGGTTGAAATATTATTTATGACAAAAACAACCAGAGGATTGATTTTAAACATCGTTTGGCATGTTTCTACTAACTATTATTGTACTTTTTAAAAACTTTTCGTATGGACTTAGTACACGTGCCTTAAGCATTCAGATTACTGGACAAAACGCTCGAACCAAAAGGAGGTATTTGGTCATAAAGAGGGACATTATCGAACAAAACAAACATTTATTGTCTAACATGGAGACCTGGAAGTGCCACCAGATGAAGATCATCAAAGGTAAGTGATTCATTTTAATGCTATTTCTGACTTTTGTGACTCTCCTTGGCTGGAAAATGGCTGTATGGGTTTCTGTGGCTAGGCACAGACCTAACATAATCGCAAAGTGTGCTTTCTCCGTAAAGCCTCTTTGAAATCTGACACAGCGGTTGCATTAAGGAGAAGTTTATCTATATTCGTATGTTTAACACTTCTATCATTTATCCATGTTTATTATTTCTGTAATTTGATGTGGCTCTCTGCACTTTCACCAGATGTTTGTTTGAGACAATGCATTTCTGACCATAACGCGCCAATGTAAACTGAGATTTTGGGATATAAATATGAACTTTTTCGAACAAAACATACATGTATTGTGTAACATGAAGTCCTATGAGTGCCATCTAATGAAGATCATCAAAGGTTAGTGATTCATTGTATCTCTATTTCTGCTTTTTGTGACTCCTCTCTGGCTGGAAAAATGGCTGTATGGTTTTCTGTGACTAGGTGCTGACTTAACACAATCGCATGGTGTGCTTTCGCAGTAAAGCCGTTTTGAAATCGGACACTGTGGTTGGATTTACAAGACGTTTATCTTTAAAATAATACTTGTATGCTTGAAGAATTTTCATTATGGGATTTCTGTTGTTTTGAATTTGGCGCCCTGCAATTTCACTGGCTGTTGTTGAGGTGGGACGCTAGAGGTTAATTAAATGTTCATTCCCTGTACTTGCTTCTCATCTCCAAGTGTCTATCGTTACACTTTGTTGGCGCCATTAGGGCTCTTCTCTATGCAGCTATTGCAAGAGTGCATTTTCACTGGCTTTCCACTGGTTTCAAAAACAATGATTTGATAGGCAGCCATCCACAAAAACACAATCTGTAAGGGGCAAATAGCCAAATGAGAGAGCAGCAATGTGATTCACATAAATGCACTATGTAGATATCAATAATAAGTGACAGCCGTATCGCTGTAGACAACTGATGTTATCCTTACCTCCAAGTGTTTATTCAAGTAAGATAATCGTTGGATGCCGACAGCAGTCTTACTATTGGAAGACATAGCTTGGACTTTAGCCCACAAAAGCCTATTCCTGCTCTTTTTCATGGATCCATCAAACACATTTGGTGTGTCATCATAGTGGTCTCTGACTTCTGGTCAGACTCGCTCAGGTGGAACAAACTTGAACAAAATCATCTCGTTTTTCAAAAGTATCTGTAATCTGATTACAAAATGTTTGCTGGTAACATAACGTAGTACAGTTACCGTTATTTTGTAATCCCTTACATGTAATGGATACAACACATGTCCTTGTACAGGGAAATTATCTCACTCACCTCGAACAAAATTGCATACAATAGGCATACACGCACGCAAGAAAACACAAACATAGAGTATGCAGACACAAGCACACACACACACAATTCCCTATACACAAACACATGGCACCATCATCAAATCAAATGTTATTAGTCACACACATATTTAGCAGTAACATCTGATTACTCCTATTCAACATGCCTATTGTGCATATTCCGGATCTGCAGAAAGGCAATGGCCCTCTATCAATCTACTCCACAATAGCATGGAGCAGAATCTGTCATGCTATGTCTAAACAGACTTTGGATTCCTCCTCATAATACAATGAACATTGCCATGAATCAGAGAGAGCTTTGTAAAATTATAATGTTGTCTTTATGCACGGGCGACAAAGAAAACCAAAACAGATTCATTGCTTTTAGAACAATACACATTAAGAACTATATAAACCCTGAGGGATCGGCTATCATTTCGGTACATTTGACTTTTTTTCTTCTCTCTTCACCACAACTAAGTGTTTTTGGCATTCAGCATGCAGCACAATGAACCAATGCACCAATAGACATTGGGAAATGATGAATGTGCGATGATGGGTTTTGGAGGGACAATTAGTTTGAGACATTTGTGCATGCTCTGTGTGAGTGCGTGATCGTTAGGTGGATAGATATTAAAAATACTATACAAGCTAGCAAACGGCATCATCTATCTGGTTCCCAGGATGGATGGCCTTGCGGTGATGACGGTGATGTTGACAGCATTAAAAAAACTGTTTTTTTTTAAGGTGAATCGCTTCCTCAACATTTCTCTGATGGGATGAAAGACAGCTGTAAGCAGTGCTAAATTACCCCGGTAAAATTAAATAAAAAGTCAGAAGAAAACAGGTGTTGGCTAACACTCGGGGAGGAGAATAGGACCTTGTAGGGTTTTCACTGGCTACGTGACTGAACATGACATCGACATACAGCTGGTTGCTGGCTACGTGACTGAACATGACATCGACATACAGCTGGTTGCGGCATGATCAAGCCTGGCCACTTTTCATTAAGCATCTCAGAGTAGGAGTGCTGATATAATCTTATTCATTGTGATCTAAACGACAAACAGATCCTAAACTAGCACTACCATTGCACCAGGGCCCAGTGAAGCCTTTACAGACGGGTCAGAGTGTTTTTCTATGCCAAATGTCATGATGAGTCAGACTTTACATCTTGACATCCTCAATTGGGGGACACAGTTGTCTATCTGAATTCTGAGATGCAAACATGTATGTTGTACAGTGAATGGCTAAACATAAAATCATAATTTAAAAAATGCATTCTGCAATCACTTGCCAAGTTCTTTACGTTGAAGATCAGACAATACACAACAACATGTACACTACCGTTCAAAAGTCCTTGTTTTTGAAAGAAAAGCACATTTTTCTGTCCATTAAAATAACATTAAAATTGATCAGAAGTACAGTATAGACATTACTAATGTTGTATATAGACTTAGAACAATACACTTACAGTGCATTCTGAAGTTTTCAGACCACTTCACTTTTTCCAAATGTTGTTACGTTTCAGCCTTATTTAAAATGGATTAAATCGTTTTGTTTTTTATCACAATACCCCATAAGGACAAAGCAAAAACAGGTTTGTAGAAATGTTTTCACATTTATATACAGTATATAAAAAAACTGAAATATGACATTTACTTAAGTATTCATACCCTTTACTGAGAACTTTGTTGAAGCCCCTTTGGCAGCAATTACAGCCTTGAGTCTTCTTGGTTATTATGCTATAAGCTTGACACAACTGTATTTGGGGAGTTTCTCCCATTCTTCTCTGCAGATCCTCTCAAGCTCTGCAGGTTGGAGGGGCGAGTCGCTGCAAAGCTATTTTCAGAACTCTACAGAGATATTCGATTGGGTTCAAGTCGGGGCTCTGGCTGGGCCACTCATGGTCTGAGAGTCCTTTAGGAGCCTTTTGGCTAAACTCCAAGTGGGCTGTCACGTGCCTTTTACTGAGGAGTGGCTTCCATCTGGCCACTCTACCATAAAGGCCTGATTGGTGGAGTGCTGCAAAGCTGGTTGTCTTTCTGGAAGGTTCTCCCATCTACACAGAGGAAGTCTGGAGCTCTGTCAGAGTGACCATCGGGTTCTTGGCCACCTCCCCCGATTTTTCAGTTTGGCCAGGTGACCAGCTCTAGGAAGAGTCTTGGTGGTTCCAAACGTCTTCTATTTAAGAATGATGGAGGCCACTGTGTTCTTGGGGACCTTCAATGCTGAGGAAAAATGTTGGTACCTTTCCCCAGATCTGTGCCTCGACACAATCCTGTCTCGGAAAGGGACTGAATACTTCTCTAAATAAGTTATTTCTGTTTTTATTTGTAATAAATTAGCAACATTTCTGAAAACCTGTTTTAGCTTTGTCACACGTTCAAAATCTGAATGAATGAATGCCCTGTACGTCTCACACATGCAAACACACACACACACACACACACACACACACACACACACACACACACACACACACACACACACACACACACACACACACACACACACACGCACACACACACGTTCAAAATCTGAATGAATGAATGCCCTGTACGTCTCACACATGCAAACACACACACACACACACACACACACACACACACACACACACACACACACACACACACACACACACACACACACACACACACACACACACACACACACACGCACGTTCAAAATCTTCTGTATCCACAGAGTCGATGATTGTTAAGGACAATCCAGAGACAATTATAACGTTTAAACATTTGACGTCACAACATGCATTATTAAATGGTAGCTCGTTAGGGTAGTTCTATTGAGTCTGCTGCTTGGTGCAGAAATGAGGGCGCTTTAGAGAAGTCTGTGAGAAGAGGCACGAGTCAAGTGATATGACTTACATCATTAGGTCCCCGAGTAAATCGCATTCAATAAAGCACAACAAACTTTTACACCTCCGTTTGACAACAGACACAGCTCTGCCTCAGAAAATCTATTTCTTTCACATAAAACGTTCAGAACATAAAAGAGACACAACGACACAATGAAGAAAACATTTTCTTCTAAACTACTGTAATACAATCACAATCCTCTGCCGCATCAGGAAACTATTTTCTTCTTCTCGATCTCTCCCCAAGCCTTGTTTTTGTCTTTTTTTGACTGCCCTTTTCTTTGTGACCTTTAGTGCAGGCACCCCATGGTGTTAGTTTCCTGGGTTTTGACTGGGATTGTGTGTGACTTGAATGTGATGTCTCTTGATATTTCTTTCCACAGGTTATGAGAAAGCAGGCTGGATAACAGACAGTTGGAATCCTTAGAGTGGATGGGGGCTTGACCTTTCTCTTGCTCCCCTCAGCCAAACAGATGCATGCTGTGCACCAAGGTTATTATAGTGAACTAAAACTAAAACTACAACTAAAACGAATTAGGAAAAAAATCTTGATAAACTGAAATAAAATAATTAACCAACCATTTTTTTTAAACGGAAACTATATTGAAACTAATATCTTTGACTCCAAAAAACGAAGTCAAATAAAAACATAATGAGTTATGTTCCGTTTAGAGTTTTTTCTTCTAAACTTTGGCCAAAACTCTATTGGGGTTTTCAAGCTTTTTGAGGGTTGTCAAGCTACTGAATCTGTCAGATAAATGTGGCCAGGAGAAGGCGATGTTTCAAATAGCTAACATAATTCATTTTTTTCTACTAAAGTGGAAACATATTGGATTAGTGTAAAGATGGGCGAGAGAGAGTTTCCTTCTGTAATGGAGTTAAGAAGGTACCGTATGCTCACTCCACAGCTAGCTTGAAATGTTGCAGATGGAGCTATCGAATTAGATATCTTTCAATAGGTGAAACAGTTGGTATGTTGTGAAGTAGGGACGTCATGTGTGTTTGCAAGCAGAGGATCATTGTTTTGAGCCCGGTATGGGGACATGGACAGGTGAGGAAGCTTGATCTTTGCCTCAATCCTGACTAGTCTCCCAGTCCCTGCTGCTGAAAAACATCCCCACAACATGATGCTGCCACCGCCATGAATCACCGTAGGGATGATGCCAGGTTTCCTCCAGACGAGACACTTGGCATTCAGGGCAAAGAGTTCAATCTTAGTGTCATCAGACCAGAGAATCATGTTTCTCATGGTCTGAGAGTCCTTTAGGTGCCTTTTGGCAAACTCAAAGCAGGCTGTCATGTGCCTTTTACTGAGGAGTGGCTTCCATCTGGCCACGCTACAATAGAGGCCTGATTGGTAGAGTGCTGCAGATATGGTTGTCCTTCTGGAAGGTTCTCCCATCTCCACAGAGGAACTCTAGAGCTCCAGTCAGCGTGACCATCAGGTTCTTGGTCACCTCCCTGACCAAGGCCCTTCTCCCCCGATTGCTCGGATTGGCCGGGCAGTCAGCTCTAGGAAGAGTCATTCTTGGTTCCAAACTTCTTCCATTTAAGAATGATGAAGGCCACTGTGTTCTTGGGGACCTTCAATGCTGCAGACATTTTTTGGTATCCTACCCTAGATCAGTGAATTGACACAATCCTGTCTCGGAGCTCTACGGATAATTCCTTCAACCACATGGCTTGGTTTTTGTTCTGACATGCACTGTCAAACGTGGGACCTTATATAGACAGGTGAGTGCCGTTCCAAATCATGTCCAATCATTTGAATTTGCCACAGGTGGACTCCAAGTTGTAGAAACATCTCAAGAATAATCAATGGAAACAGGATGCACCTGAGCTCAATTACAATTCTCATAGCAAAGCGTCTGAATGCGTATGTAAATAAGGTATTTCTGTTTTTAATACATTTGCAAAAATGTCTAAAAACCTGTTTTCGACTTTGTCATTATGGGGTATTTTGTGCAGATTGCTGAGTTTAAATTTGTTTTGTTTTTATCCATTTTAGAATATGGCTCTAACGTAACAAAATGTAGAAAAAGTCAAGCGGTCTGAATACTTTCCGAATGCATGTACATCACAGAAGACTGAAAACAGAAACACACAGCATACACACACACACACACACAGAGAAAGTGACATGCATACACTCACACACGCACGCACGCACGCACACACACATACAGTATATGAGAGGCTGCTGTGAGGACGGCTCATAATAGTGGGTGGAACGGAGCAAATGGAATGACATCAAACACATGGAAACAATGCATTGCTACCATTTCACTTATTCTGCTCCTGCCATTACCACGAGGCCGTCCTCCCCAATGAAGTTGCCACCAATCTCCTGTGATACACACACTATTTATTTCTCTCTCTCACACACAAACAAACACACACTAGCACACAGCAGGCATTTCAGATTTATTCAGTTGCCTTTGCCACAACACCGAATGATATGACGAAGGTTATCGAAGTCAGGCTCGCTGGCTTTGCCATGATATTCACAATGCGAGTCACACTTGAAGACAGAGTTGTGCGGTTGTAGTGTAACCTGTAGGGCATGTGACAGTGACGAACATAGGACAAGACAAGTACCTCCAGACAAAGTCTTTAGGTGTCATTGACAGAGACAGAGAGAGTGTAAAGACACTGTCCTCTCCTTATATAAGATCACATGTACATCACTGTGTGTGTGCCCCCAGCCCCCAGTGCTCTTACACTTCTCTAATTTTACACTGTTTGATGTGCGTATTCAGCAGACATCAAATTAATCTAGCCCCTCACGAATATCAATTCTGACTTCCCACTTGAAACTAAATTGGGCCCGTTCAAGAAGTCTAACGATAATAGACACTAAATTGGCTTGCTCAATCAAAAAGACCATTGTCTCTGACCCTCTACTCAGTTCCAAATTTAAAGCACACTCTTGAAGAGTTGAAGGGGCGAGAGAGAGAGACAGAGAGAGAAAAGAGGTAACTGACTTAATGTGATGTGGACCAATTGACGGTGCGGCTGTTGAAAAAGGGAAAACGTTTAAGCGAATGGGTGAAATTAACAGTAATTAATGTTAAAAATGAAAGTCCAGAAATAAAAGGCCATGGCAGGCCTTATTCTCATGAATCTTGACATAGAGGCAGCTCTGCAGATTGGTAACTAACTAGCACAGCCACAAAGTAATTCATTAAGACCAAAAAGTGTATTTGATGTTTTATAGCCAATTTTGACTTTGCAGCTGGTCCATCTAGCGGAAATCACTCATTTCTGTCTCCATGACAAGATTCATGACAACAAACCTCAACCTGCTAGACTCTAGGAATATGAATGCATTTTCTCTTTTTTCCCCTCATGGAGGTTCTTTGTCTAATTCAATCAATACGCCAGAGGCACACAATGCACACAAGGCACACAATGCACACAATGCACACAATGCACACAATGCAAAGTGGTTCAGACAGAAATTGCAGCAAGCTTCACCTGCATTCAAATCAAGTGAAAAGGGTAGAGAATGTCGGAATGCTCCCATCGCTGTGAAACGTCTTGATAACACTTCATTTTAAGGGGTTCTTATTATAGTGTAATTACACTGTAACAATAATTGTTAATTGTAATAACTCATAGTTACACTGTAAGGTAACTGGTGGTAATTGCGGTCTGTAATTGCAGAGGTGTAACAATAAATGCTTGTTACAATGCTTCTTACAAATGGGCACGTATCCAATAAATTCACCAATTTAGTGTTTAGTTTCTTCTCAGCTGCATCTGATTCAGTAATAACTGTCAAAAGGTTGTTATCTCTCGTGGACAGATGTGCTGTGTGTCCAAGATTACAAAGGTTCAAAATTAACTTGACTGATTTCACAAAAACAGATCAGATTTAGGTCAACCTCACTGACAGGGATCTACCATACAGGTGTCATCTCAGACTAGAATTGTGTGTGTATATGTTACCATTAATGATAACCTCAACCTTCTTCTTGCCATCCAAGTGAGAGGATAAACCCACAAGTACACTATGGAGTACATGTGATATCAATGTAATTACGACGTGTTACACTAGCTAGATAAAATGATATGTATTTTGAGGGGTACTTACTTGTAAATAACCTGTACTTATATATCCATCCTGACAACAGTTATAAAATAATTTACACACCACAAAAACCACAAACACACACACACACAATTAGAAATTTAGATTGTTTGCTACTGATTGAACTCAGCCAGCAGCTCCTGAAGGGGAAGATCACCATGGTTAGCACAGTTAGAAAGAACAAGCCTGACTTCCCCCTGCACTCCTCACAACAAGGGGGAGAGAGGCCTTCTCATCAAAGTTTGCCTTTACCCCCACCACCACTCTAGTTTCTTACCTCCCAAAGAGGAACAAGATGGTCCTCCTTAGCACACTGCACAAAACAGTGTGCACACAGCACAAACACAGCTGAGATCAATGAGTGTGAGGACAGGAAGCCAGTCATCATCCTGGACTGTATCCACAACAAAGGAGGAGTGGACAACCTGGAGAAGGTGATTGGAACTTACAGCTGCAGGAGGATGACTGCCCACTGGCCCCTGGTCATCTTCCATAACATCATTGATGTGTCCTCATACAATGCCTTTGTGATATGGAACAAGAGCATCCCTACCTGATAAGCAGAACAAGAGGAGGGTGATCGCAGAGCAGATGGGAAAGGTACTTGTAACGCCACACATTCAAAGAAGGGAGAGCCTCCCCCGCACAGCAGCCTCTGCAGCGCTTGTGTACGCTGTTCAGGGGGCTGAATCTTGTACTGATCCAACTGAGGCTGCAGCTGGGGCAGGATAAAGGAGGAGATGCAAATTCTGCCCCCCAAAGAAGGACTGTAAAACAAATACTATGTGCTGCACGTGTGAGATACATCTGCAATGTCCGTGCACACACACATGCATACTGTCCTACATGTGCTAATTGTCCGTGCACACACACATGCATACTGTCCTACATGTGCTAATTGTCCGTGCACACACACATGCATACTGTCCTACATGTGCTAATTGTCCGTGCACACACACATGCATACTGTCCTACATGTGCTAATTGTCCGTGCACACACACATGCATACTGTCCTACATGTGCTAATTGTCCGTGCACACACACATGCATACTGTCCTACATGTGCTAATTGTCCGTGCACACACACATGCATACTGTCCTACATGTGCTAATTGTCCGTGCACACACACATGCATACTGTCCTACATGTGCTAATTGTCCGTGCACACACACATGCATACTGTCCTACATGTGCTAATTGTCCGTGCACACACACATGCATACTGTCCTACATGTGCTAATTGTCCGTGCACACACACATGCATACTGTCCTACATGTGCTAATTGTCCGTGCACACACACATGCATACTGTCCTACATGTGCTAATTGTCCGTGCACACACACATGCATACTGTCCTACATGTGCTAATTGTCCGTGCACACACACATGCATACTGTCCTACATGTGCTAATTGTCCGTGCACACACACATGCATACTGTCCTACATGTGCTAATTGTCCGTGCACACACACATGCATACTGTCCTACATGTGCTAATTGTCCGTGCACACACACATGCATACTGTCCTACATGTGCTAATTGTCCGTGCACACACACATGCATACTGTCCTACATGTGCTAATTGTCCGTGCACACACACATGCATACTGTCCTACATGTGCTAATTGTCCGTGCACACACACATGCATACTGTCCTACATGTGCTAATTGTCCGTGCACACACACATGCATACTGTCCTACATGTGCTAATTGTCCGTGCACACACACATGCATACTGTCCTACATGTGCTAATTGTCCGTGCACACACACATGCATACTGTCCTACATGTGCTAATTGTCCGTGCACACACACATGCATACTGTCCTACATGTGCTAATTGTCCGTGCACACACACATGCATACTGTCCTACATGTGCTAATTGTCCGTGCACACACACATGCATACTGTCCTACATGTGCTAATTGTCCGTGCACACACACATGCATACTGTCCTACATGTGCTAAATGTCCGTGCACACACACATGCATACTGTCCTACATGTGCTAATTGTCCGTGCACACACACATGCATACTGTCCTACATGTGCTAAATGTCTGTGCACACACACATGCATACTGTCCTACATGTGCTAAATGTCCGTGCACACACACATGCATACTGTCCTACATGTGCTAAATGTCCGTGCACACACACATGCATACTGTCCTACATGTGCTAAATGTCCGTGCACACACACATGCATACTGTCCTACATCTGCAATGTCCGTGCACACACACATGCATACTGTCCTACATCTGCAATGTCCGTGCACACACACATGCATACTGTCCTACATGTGCTAATTGTCCGTGCACACACACATGCATACTGTCCTACATGTGCTAATTGTCCGTGCACACACACATGCATACTGTCCTACATGTGCTAATTGTCCGTGCACACACACATTGCTAATTGGAGTTGATTGATTTATGTTTTGTATCTATTATTCGTATTTATTGTTGTTGTTTATACACCTTGTGGGGGGGGGGGGCAATGGTTAAAGAAATGGGAGAAGACCAGTATTATGTAGAATTCCTCATTGCACAGTATATAAGAATATATCACTATGGTGTCAGAAAAAGTTCAAGACTGTTATAGTTTCCCCATCAACAAAATGCATTCAAATCTACTTTATGCATATTTCTGCTACTTTCGTAGGCTAAGACATGTGCATTTAAAAAAATAATGTTTACACCTATGCAGTACCTTTAGCAATAATAATAAAAGACCTCTACTTTGGTAAAGAAAACAATTATGACAGATGTGTTGTAATAAAAACCAGTGGTGTCCACTAATTAAATGCAGTTGTAACGGCGTTCTTCGTTTGTTGAAAGAGAGTCGGACCGAAATGCAGCGTAGTGGTTACTCATGACTTTAATGAAAAAAGTGACGATACATGAAATAACTATAGAAGACAAAACAACAAGCGGAACGTGAAACCTAATTACAGCCTATCTGGTGAAACTACACAGAGACAGGAACAATCACCCACGAAATACAAAGTGAAACTCAGGCTACCTAAATACGGTTCCCAATCCGAGACAACGAGAATCACCTGACTCCGATCGAGAACCGCCTCAGGCAGCCAAGCCTACACTAGACACACCCCTAATCATTAGCAATCCCAAATCCTATAAAACCCCAATACGAAACACAACACATAAACCCATGTCACACCCTGGCCTGACCAAAATATATAACGAAAACACAAAACACTATGACCAAGGCGTGACAGCAGTCTTTCTGCATTGTGAAGAGGGAAAACCCAGACATTCACAACGTTTGTGATGAATGACAGGTTGTTTCTTCATGCAAAATATATTTGGGGTTTAAAATCCAATTTTAGGGGTTTAGTGAAGACGGGTCATTTTTTAGGACAAGTGGAGTATAGAGAATGTTAAGACTACACAAGCTTAATCAACACAACAGTTTTCAGCTGTGCTAACATAATTGCAAAAGGGTTTTCTAATGACCAATTAGCCTTTTAAAATGATAAACTTTGATTAGCTAACACAACATGTCATTGGAACACAGGAGTGATGGTTGCTGATAATGGGCCTCTGTACGCCTATGTAGACATTCCATAAAAAATCTGCAGTTTCCAGCTACAATAGTCATTTACAACATGATCAAATACTACAATGTATTTCTGATCAATTTGATGTTATTTTAAAGGACAAAAAATAGCTTTCAAAAACACGGGCATTTCTAAGTGACCCCAAACTTTTGAACGGTAGTGTGTGTATATACACTGCTCAAAAAAATAAAGGGAACACTAAAATAACATCCTAGATCTGAATGAATGAAATATTCTTATTAAATACTTTTTCTTTACATAGTTGAATGTGCTGACAACAAAATCACACAAAAATTATAAGTGGAAATCAAATTTATCAACCAATGGAGGTCTGGATTTGGAGTCACACTCAAAATGAAAGTGGAAAACCACACTACAGGCTGATCCAACTTTGATGTAATGTCCTTAAAACAAGTCAAAATGAGGCTCAGTAGTGTGTGTGGCCTCTACGTGCCTGTATGACCTCCCTACAACACCTGGGCATGCTCCTGATGAGGTGGAGGATGGTCTCCTGAGGGATCTCCTTCCAAACCTGGACAAAAGCATCCGCCAACTCCTGGACAGTCTGTGGTGCACCGTGGCGTTGGTGGATGGAGTGAGACATGATGTCCCAGATGTGCTCAATTGGATTCAGGTCTGGGGTACGGGCGGGCCAGTCCATAGCATCAATGCCTTCCTCTTGCAGGAACTGTTGACACACTCCAGCCACATGAGGTCTAGCATTGTCTTGCATTAGGAAGAACCCAGGGCCAACCGCACCAGCATATGGTCTCACAAGGGGTCTGAGGATCTCATCTCTGATTGAGTCTGTAATACCAACATGTTTCAAGCAGACCACCATAGTCCCTGTCCCCAAGAACACAAAGGCAACCTGCCTAAATAACTACAGACTCACGTCCAGAGCCATGGAGTGCTTTTAAAAATTGGTAATGGCCCACATCAACACCATTATCCCAGAAACCCTAGACCCAATCCAATTTGCATACCGCCCAAACAGATCCACAGATGATGCACTCCACACTGCCCTTTCCCACCTGGACAAAAGGAACATGTATGTGAGATTGCTATACAGCTCAGCGTTCAACACCATTATACCCTCAAAACTCATCACTAAGCTAAGGATCTTGGGACTAAACACCTCCCTTTTCAACTGGATCCTGGACTTCCTGATGGGCCGCCCCCAGGTGGTGAGGGTAGGTAGCAACACATCTGCCACGCTGATCCTCAACACTGGAGCTCCCCAGGGGTGCGAACTCAGTCCCCTCCTGTACTCCCTGTTTACCCACGACTGCATGGCCAGCAGCATACCACCCTGCATACCACTGCTGGCTTGCTTCTGAAGCTAAGCAGGGTTGGTCCTGGTCAGTTCCTGGATGGGTGACCAGATGCTGCAGGAAGTGGTGTTGGGGGGCCAGTAGGAGGCACTCTTTCCTCTGGTCTAAAACAATAAATCAAATCAAATCAAATTTTATTTGTCACATACACATGGTTAGCAGATGTTAATGCGAGTGTAGCGAAATGCTTGTGCTTCTAGTTCCGACAATGCAGTAATAACGAACAAGTAATCTAACTAACAATTCCAAAAAAACTACTGTCTTATACACAGTGTAAGGGGATAAGGAATATGTACATAAGGATATATGAATGAGTGATGGTACAAAGCAGCATAGGCAAGATACAGTAGATGATATCGAGTACAGTATAACATATGAGATGAGTATGTAAACAAAGTGGCATAGTTAAAGTGGCTAGTGATACATGTATTACATAAGGATGCAGTCGATGATATAGAGTACAGTATATACATATGCATATGAGATGAATAATGTAGGGTAAGTAACATTATATAAGGTAGCATTGTTTAAAGTGGCTAGTGATATATTTACATAATTTCCCATCAATTCCCATTATTAAAGTGGCTGGAGTTGAGTCAGTGTCATTGACAGTGTGTTGGCAGCAGCCACTCAATGTTAGTGGTGGCTGTTTAACAGTCTGATGGCCTTGAGATAGAAGCTGTTTTTCAGTCTCTCGGTCCCAGCTTTGATGCACCTGTACTGACCTCGCCTTCTGGATGACAGCGGGGTGAACAGGCAGTGGCTCGGGTGGTTGATGTCCTTGATGATCTTTATGGCCTTCCTGTAGCATCGGGTGGTGTAGGTGTCCTGGAGGGCAGGTAGTTTGCCCCCGGTGATGCGTTGTGCAGACCTCACTACCCTCTGGATAGCCTTACGGTTGAGGGCGGTGCAGTTGCCATACCAGGCGGTGATACACCCCGCCAGGATGCTCTCGATTGTGCATTTGTAGATGTTTGTGAGTGCTTTTGGTGACAAGCCGAATTTCTTCAGCCTCCTGAGGTTGAAGAGGCGCTGCTGCGCCTTCTTCACGATGCTGTCTGTGTGAGTGGACCAATTCAGTTTGTCTGTGATGTGTATGCCAAGGAACTTAAAACTTGCTACCCTCTCCACTACTGTTCCATCGATGTGGATAGGGGGGTGTTCCCTCTGCTGTTTCCTGAAGTCCACAATCATCTCCTTAGTTTTGTTGACGTTGAGTGTGAGGTTATTTTCCTGACACCACACTCCGAGGGCCCTCACCTCCTCCCTGTAGGCCGTCTCGTCGTTGTTGGTAATCAAGCCTACCACTGTTGTGTCGTCCGCAAACTTGATGATTGAGTTGGAGGCGTGCGTGGCCACGCAGTCGTGGGTAAACAGGGAGTACAGGAGAGGGCTCAGAACGCACCCTTGTGGGGCCCCAGTGTTGAGGATCAGAGGGGTGGAGATGTTGTTGCCTACCCTCACCACCTGGGGGCGTTCCGTCAGGAAGTCCAGTACCCAGTTGCACAGGGCGGGGTCGAGACCCAGGGTCTCGAGCTTGATGACGAGCTTGGAGGGTACTATGGTGTTGAATGCCGAGCTGTAGTCGATGAACAGCATTCTCACATAGGTATTCCTCTTGTCCAGATGGGTTAGGGCAGTGTGCAGTGTGGTTGAGATTGCATCGTCTGTGGACCTATTTGGGCGGTAAGCAAATTGGAGTGGGTCTAGGGTGTCAGGTAGGGTGGAGGTGATATGGTCCTTGACTAGTCTCTCAAAGCACTTCATGATGACGGATGTGAGTGCTACGGGGCGGTAGTCGTTTAGCTCAGTTACCTTAGCTTTCTTGGGAACAGGAACAATGGTGGCCCTCTTGAAGCATGTGGGAACAGCAGACTGGTATAGGGATTGATTGAATATGTCCGTAAACACACCGGCCAGCTGGTCTGCGCATGCTCTGAGGGCGCGGCTGGGGATGCCGTCTGGGCCTGCAGCCTTGCGAGGGTTAACACGTTTAAATGTCTTACTCACCTCGGCTGCAGTGAAGGAGAGACCGCATGTTTTCGTTGCAGGCCGTGTCAGTGGCACAGTATTGTCCTCAAAGCGGGCAAAAAAGTTATTTAGTCTGCCTGGGAGCAAGACATCCTGGTCCGTGACTGGGCTGGATTTCTTCCTGTAGTCCGTGATTGACTGTAGACCCTGCCACATGCCTCTTGTGTCTGAGCCGTTGAATTGAGATTCTACTTTGTCTCTGTACTGGCGCTTAGCTTGTTTGATAGCCTTGCGGAGGGAATAGCTGCACTGTTTGTATTCGGTCATATTACCAGACACCTTGCCCTGATTAAAAGCAGTGGTTCGCGCTTTCAGTTTCACACGAATGCTGCCATCAATCCACGGTTTCTGGTTAGGGAATGTTTTAATCGTTGCTATGGGAACGACATCTCTCTTGTGCGAGTTCTAATGAACTCGCACACCGAATCAGCGTATTCGTCAATGTTGTTATCTGACGCAATACGAAACATCTCCCAGTCCACGTGATGGAAGCAGTCTTGGAGTGTGGAGTCAGCTTGGTCGGACCAGCGTTGGACAGACCTCAGCGTGGGAGCCTCTTGTTTTAGTTTCTGTCTGTAGGCAGGGATCAACAAAATGGAGTCGTGGTCAGCTTTTCCGAAAGGGGGGCGGGGCAGGGCCTTATATGCGTCGCGGAAGTTAGCGTAACAATGATCCAAGGTCTTTCCACCCCTGGTTGTGCAATCGATATGCTGATAAAATTTAGGGAGTCTTGTTTTCAGATTAGCCTTGTTAAAATCCCCAGCTACAATGAATGCAGCATCCGGATAAATTGTTTCCAGTTTGCAGAGAGTTAAATAAAGTTCGTTCAGAGCCATCGATGTGTCTGCTTGGGGGGGGATATATATGATTATAATCGAAGAGAATTCTCTTGGCAGATAATGCGGTCTACATTTGATTGTGGAATTCTAAATCAGGTGAACAGAAGGATTTGAGTTCCTGTATGTTTCTTTCATCACACCATGCCACGTTGGCCATAAGGCATACGCCCCCACCCCTCTTCTTACCAGAAAGATGTTTGTTTCTGTCGGCGCGATGCGTGGAGAAACCCGTTGGCTGCACCACTTCGGATAGCGTCTCTCCGGTGAGCCACGTTTCCGTGAAGCAAAGAACATTACAGTCTCTGATGTCCCTCTGGAATGCTACCCTTGCTCGGATTTCATCAACCTTGTTGTCAAGAGACTGGACATTGGCAAGAAGAATGCTAGGGAGTGGTGCACGGTGTGCCCGTCTCCGGAGTCTGACCAGAAGACCGCCTCGTTTCCCTCTCTTTCGGAGTCGTTTTTTTGGGTCGCTGCATAGGATCCGCTCCGTTGTACTGTTTGTAAGGCAGAACACAGGATCCGCGTCGCGAAAAACATATTCTTGGTTGTACTGATGGTGAGTTGACGCTGATCTTATATTCAGTAGTTCTTCTCGACTGTATGTAATGAAACCTAAGATGACCTGGGGTACTAATGTAAGAAATAACACGTAAAAAAACAAAAAACTGCATAGTTTCCTAGGAACGTGAAGCGAGGCGGCCATCTCTGTCGGCGCCGGAAGTAGTATCAGTGTCTGCCCCAGGGCATCTTTCGGATGGGACGTTAAACGGGTGTCCTGACTCTCTGATGTCATTAAAGATCCCATGGCACTTATCGTAAGAGTAGGGGTGTTAACCCCGGTGTCCTGGCTAAATTCCCAATCTGGCCCTCAAACCATCACGGTCACCTAATAATCCCCAGTTTACAATTGGCTCATTAATCCCCCTCCTCTCCCCTGTAACTATTCCCCAGGTCGTTTCTGCAAATGAGAATGTGTTCTCAGTTAACTTACCTGGTAAAATAACGGATAAATAAAATGGACAGGCACAACTCCAACACCATCATTAAGTTTGCAGACGACACAATAGTGGTAGGCCTGATCAACGACAAGACAGCCTATAGGGAGGAGGTCAGAGACCTGGCCGGGTGGTGCCAGAATAACAACCTATCCCTCAACGTAACCAAGACGAATGAGATGATTGTGGACTACAGGAAAAGGAGGATCGAGCACGCCCCCATTCTCATCGACGGGGTTGTAGTGGAGCAGGTTGAGAGCTTCAATTTCCTTTGTGTCCACATCAACAACAAACTAGAATGGTCCAAACACACCAAGACAGTCCTGAAGAGGGCACGACAAAGCCTATTCCACCTCAGGAAACTAAAAAGATTTGGCATGGGTCCTGAGATCCTCAAAAGGTTCTACAGCTGCAACATCGAGAGCATCCTGGTTGCATCACTGCCTGGTATGGAAATTGCTCGGCCTATGACCACAAGGCACTACAGAGTGTAGTGCGTACGGCCCAGTAAGTCACTGGGGCTAAGATTACTGCCATCCAAGACCTTTACACCAGGCGGTGTCAGAGGAAGGCCCTAAACATTATGGGGCCAGAGGGGTGCCAGAGTGAAGGATTCTCTGTGGTGTCATTTCTGCTTGCATGTCATTTCCGGTCACAACTTGCAAACTTGTTTACGTGCTGCTGTGCGTTTTGTTGCTAACATTACTTTGATACAGTGCCTTGCGAAAGTATTCGGCCCCCTTGAACTTTGCGACCTTTTGCCACATTTCAGGCTTCAAACATAAATATATAAAACTGTATTTTTTTGTGAAGAATCAACAACAAGTGGGACACAATCATGAAGTGGAACGACATTTATTGGATATTTCAAACTTTTTTAACAAATCAAAAACTGAAAAATTGGGCGTGCAAAATTATTCAGCGCCCTTAAGTTAATACTTTGTAGCGCCACCTTTTGCTGCGATTACAGCTGTAAGTCGCTTGGGGTATGTCTCTATCAGATTTGCACATCGAGAGACTGAAATTTTTTCCCATTCCTCCTTGCAAAACAGCTCGAGCTCAGTGAGCTGTTTTCAGTTCTTTCCACAGATTCTCGATTGGATTCAGGTCTGGACTTTGACTTGGCCATTCTAACACCTGGATATGAATAATTTTGCACGCCCAATTTTTCAGTTTTTGAATTGTTAAAAAAGTTTGAAATATCCAATAAATGTCGTTCCACTTCATGATTGTGTCCCACTTGTTGTTGATTCTTCACAAAAAAATACAGTTTTATATCTTTATGTTTGAAGCCTGAAATGTGGCAAAGGTTGCAAAGTTCAAGGGGGCCAAATACTTTCGCAAGGCACTGTACCTGACAACTTTACGGTTTTTACTTTTTCATTAGCGTTTATATTTTTATTTTTTCCCTCACTCAACTTTTTTTCCATTCAACTTTTTCACTCCGGATGCTTTATCTGGACATGGTTCGTCAGGCCCTCCAACAGCCGAAGCTAAGTAGTAACATTAACATGATGCGTTCTAATTGCAGTCGCTGTACTCATAATATACGGGGCGTCAGGGTAGCCTAGTGGTTAGAGCGTTGGACTAGTAACTGGAAGGTTGCAAGTTCAAACCCCCGAGCTGACAAGGTACAAATCAGTCGTTCTGCCCCTGAACAGGCAGTTAACCCACTGTTCCTAGGCCGTCATTGAAAATAAGAATTTGTTCTTAACTGACTTGCCTGGTTAAATAAAGGTAAAATAAATAAAAATACAGGAGAACAATCGCCTTATGGCTGTGCTGCAAGCCCAGCTTCAGACGCAATCGTTAGTCAAGGGTAATTTCAGTGTAGGAAAGGATGAAACAGCGTCTGTGCCACCAGTAAGTACAGATATAAATCCACTTGAACAGTCCCTGCAGCCGGACAACTTTCTCACTTCTGGAGGGGAATGCTGTAGAAATACTCAACCGGTGTCGCTCATTCAGCCGACAGAAACTTTCAACCAGTTATCCCCATTAGCACTGGAATAATATGATCACATTTTTTGGTTCTAGTCAGGATTCTAGCAGCCGTAGGAGTCCGTAATTTGCTTTCTAATGATCCCGATCCTTTCCTCAAAGAAGTTCATGAATTTATTACTGCTGAAGTGAAAGCCATCCTCTCTTGGGGAATGCTGCATTTTAGTTAGCTTTGCGACAGTGGGTATTGGGTATTGCGCAAGGTTAAATTGAGTTCCTCAGTTAGGTGGTTAACTGATTTTTGTCCACTGATGTCCTCGGGTAGGCAGAGGGAGTCTGGAAGGGCATCAAGGAATCTTTGGGTTGTCTGAGAATTTATAGCACGACTTTTGATGTTCCTTGGTTGGGGTCTGAGCAGATTATTTGTTGCGATTGCAAACGTAGTAAAATGGTGGTCTGATAGTCCAGGATTATGAGGAAAAGCATTAAGATCCACAACATTTATTCCATGGGACAAAACTAGGTCCAGAGTATGACGATGGCAGTGAGTTTGTCCGGATACATTTTGGACAAAACCCACTGAGTCGATGATGGCTCCGAAAGCCTTTTGGAGTGGGTCTGTGGACTTGTGCAAGGGATGTGGTCACTAGTGTAACCAGGAGGAGAGGCCTCATTTAACACAGTAAATTCATCAGGCTTAAGCCCTGTTTCAGTCAGGCCAATCACATCAAGATTATGATCAATGATTAGTTCATTGACTATAACTGCCTTGGAAGTGCGGGATCTAACATTAAGTAGCCCTATTTTGAGATGTGAGGTATCACGATCTCTTTCAATAATGGCAGGAATGGAGGAGGTCTTTATTCTAGTGAGATTGCTAAGGCGAACACCGCCATGTTTAGTTTTGCCCAACCTAGGCCGAGGCACAGACACGGTCTCAATGGGGATAGCTGAGCTGACTATAGTTACTGTGCTAGTGGCAGACTCCACTGAGCTGGCAGGCTGGCTAACAGCCTGCTGCCTGGCCTGCACCCTATTTCATTGTGGAGCTAGGGGAGTTAGAGCCCGGTCTATGTTCGTAATAAGATCGGAGCACCCCTCCAGCTAGGATGGTGTCCGTCACTCCTCAACAGGCCAGGCTTGGTCCTGTTTGTGGGTGAGTCCCAGAAAGAAGACAAATTATCTACAAATTCTATCTTTTGGGAGGGGCAGAAAATAGTTTTCGACCAGCGATTGAATTGTGAGACTCTGCTGTAAAGCTCATCACTCCCCCTAACTGGGAGGGGGCCAGAGACAATTACTCGATGCTGACTCATCTTTCTAGCTGATTTACACACTGAAGCTGTGTTGCACTTGGTGACCTCTGACTGTTTCATCCTAACATCGTTGGTGCCGACGTGGATAACAATAACCCTATACTCTCTACACTCGCCAGTTTTAGCTTTAGCCAGCACCATCTTCAGATTAGCCTTAACGTCTGTAGCCCTGCCCCCTGGTAAACAGTGTATGATCGCTGGATGATTAGTTAAGTCTAATACTGTGGGTAATGGAGTCGCCAAAGACTAGGGTTTTCAATTTGTCAGATCTAATGGTGGGAGGAGTAGAGACCAGAGAAGGCTCGGCCTCGGACTCCGAATCGCTGCTTAACTTATTATGGCTAGGGGTTCACATCGGTTTACATTGATGCCATGTTCAGAAATGACTCCAAAATATCCGGAGTAATTACATAGAACTACGCCAGATAACAGAAATACTCATCATAAACTTTGACGAAAGATACATGTTTTACATATAATTAAAGAGACACCGGTTCTTAATGCAACCGCTGCGTCAGATTTAAAAAAAAAAATGTTACATGTATGTTATATGTATTTGTAGACATATGATATGTCTACAAATACGTCACAATGCTGCAGACACCTTGGGGAAAACGTGGAAAAGGTAAGCTGACTCCTAGCTCCTCCACAACCATATAAGGAGTCATTGCCATGAGGCGGTTTCAAAAAATGCGACACTTCTTGATTGTATTTTTATCTGGGGTTTTTCTGTAACATCAGTTCTGTGGCACTCACAGACAATATCTTTGCAGTTCTGGAAACGTCAGAGTGTTTTCTTTCCAAAGCTGTCAATTATATGCATAGTCGAGCATCTTTTCGTGACAAAATATCTTGTTTAAAACGGGAACGTTTTTCATCCAAAAATTTAAATACGCCCCCTATATCCAAGAAGTTAAATGAAGTGGTAATCCTAACTGACCTGAGACAGGGACTTTTTAATAGGATTAAATGTCAGGAATTGTGAAACACTGCATTTAAATGTATTTGGCTAAGGTGTATGTAAACTTCCGACTTCAACTGTATATAACGTACAGCTGGCTGGGTTTTCGGTCCATCGGCAAGATAGAACAGCTGCCTCCGGTAATACAAGGGGTGGCGGTCTATGTCTATTGGTAAATAAAAGTTGGTGCACAAAATCTAATATTAAGGAAGTCTCGAGGTTTTGCTTGCCTGAGGTAGAGTATCTCATGACAAGCTGTAGACCACACTATTTACCATATTTTTTGTTGCTGTCTATTTACCACCACAAACCGATGCTGTCACTAAGATGGCACTGAACAAGCTGTATAAGGCCATAAGCAAACGAGGCGGAGCTCCTGGTGCCGGGGACTTTAATGCAGGGAAACTTTAATCCGTTTTATCCGAATTTCTACCAGCATGTTAAATGTGCAACCAGAGGGAAAAAAACTATCTAGACCACCTTTACTCCACACACAGAGACGCTTACAAAGCTCTCACTCGAATTCCATTTGGCAAATCTGACCATAACTCTATCTTCCTGATTCCTGCTTCAATTATAAACTTGTAATCAGGAAGTAGCAGTGACTCACTAAATTAACAAGTGGTCAGATGACGCAGATGCTAAACTAGAGGACTGCTTTGCTAGCACAGACTGGAATATGTTCCGGGATATCTTCCGGAATGCTTCCGATGGCATTGAGGAGTACACCACATCAGTCACTGGCTTCATCAATAAGTGCATTGATGACATCATCCCCACAGTGACCGTAGGTACATACCCCAACCAGAAGCTATGGATTACAGGCAACATCCGCTCTGAGCCAACGGGTAGAGCTGCCGCTTTCAAGGAGCGGGAAACCATCAAACAGGCAAAGCGTCAATACAATGAATTGCTACAAAGTCTTTATACGTGAGAGGGAAATCAGATCCATATAGAACTGCACACAGTTTAATTTACATGATTGTACAGTGTGTATAGATGCTAATAGAAAGTTAGAGTTTTTATGTTGTTTCTTTAACTTGTTTACTTGTTGTTTACCACCCACTTCGAGAGAATATGGACATTGTTGGATGAAATAAACAGTGCAGCTGATCATTGATAATAGGTATGTACAGGAGTATTATTTATGTTGGGAACATTGTTATTTTGTACAGTATACACTCTTGGAAAAAAAATTGCTTTCTCCAACCTAAAAGGGTTCTTCGGTTGTCCCCATAGAAAAACCCTTTGATTCCAGGTAGACACACCCAGGCTGCTATGGGGACAGCCGAATATCCCTTTTGGAACCCTTTTTTTCTAAAACCGTATCACAGCTTCAGCATTATAATGATACTATAGGAACATCAATGCTTATCCTTTTAGATAGATGACTGGTACCAAACTGATACTAAATTGTGTACTTTATCAGGGATGATGGCATCACATGTTCTTAGGACTGTGTCATCATGCCATTGAGTAGTGAGAAAAGCTGACATTTTACTTCAGCTGATGGTGGATCATCTGTCTAACCCTCCTCTCCGTCCTCTCCGTTTCCCTGTGCCCATCTGGCTGGGTCAGTGAATTTCAGCCACCCTACTGTCTTCATCAGCGACCTTTTCAACTCTCGCCTGGCTCCAATTAACGCCCAGCTCCATAACAAGGCCCAGGTTGATAAGGATAAATGCCAAGTTATGAAAAGCAAAGACCTTTACAGCCAAGATGTGACACCTCATGAATTTGATAGATTGTTAATGGGGAAAACGGTACTAGATTAGCTCTTGCAAAGATACGAAATGTTGTGACAAACATAAAGCACCTTTTTGTCATGTTTTCATATAATGGTTGTTTCCCAATGAAAAAATCTCTGATAATGTGTTGGAATTCATTCATGATGAATATAAGAGCACACATACCATATATAATCAAATAAAATAATATATTTGTATGCACTTCATAAGGACTGAATCCTGATTTCTGATTCCTTGATTTATCGGGATTCAGCACTTAAGTGTTTTACAGTATGTATTCCATTCTCTCAGGCATTACCAACAAATCCTATGGAGGGTCATTTGTTTTTGAGTATGGATTGAGCAGATCCCAGAGCAATCTCATTTTGTTGGAGGATTGATTGCATAGCAAATGGTTTGGTAAAAAGATCTGCTATTTCCTTGAGCTGAAGCTCAGTCCTCAAAGGACTATTCTCCCCTTCCTTGTCTTATTGATTTTCGTGTGTGTTTTTCTTTAGTTCAATGGGTTAAATGTACCATGCAATAGTTCCGACCTTTGTCGTTGAGGATTTGCGGTTGCCAGTGGCAGTTGGTGACGTTTTAGATGAGGGAGAATCATTTTTAGGGGGGCATTTCTATTACAGCTCAATGTAACATCAATAGGTTTAGGATACTACATGATACTCAAATTCTCCCTGCACCCCATCATGAGATTGCTACAACCTAGCATTCAGACCCATTGACTTTTTCCACATTTTGTTACATTACAGCCTTATTCTAAAATTGATCATTTTTTTCTCCTCAATCTATACCCACTCCTCCATGCTTTACGGTGGGAAATACACATGTATTTCCCATCGCATCTCACAAAGACATGGCAGTTGTAACCAAAATTCTCCAATTTGGATTCCAGACAAATCAATCAATCAATCAAATGTATTTATAAAGCCCATTTTACATCAGCTGATGTCACAAAGTGCTGTACAGAAACCCAGCCTAAAACCCCAGACAGCAAGCAATGCAGATATAGAAGCACTGTGGCTAGGAACAATTCAATACAAAGGCGGGAATCTAGGAAGAAACCTAGAGAGGAACAAGGCTATGAGGGGTGACCAGTCCTCTTCTGGCAGTGTCAGGTGGAGATTATAACAGAACATGGCCAAGGTGTTCAAATGTTCATAGATGACCATCAGGTTCAGATAATAATAATCACAGTGGTTGTAGAGGGTGCAACAGGTCAGCACCTCAGGAGTAAATGTCAGTTGGCTTTCATAGCCGATCATTCAGTCTCTCTACCACACCTACTGTCTCTAGAGAGTTGAAGACAGCAGGTCTGGGACAAGGTAACACGTCCGGTGAACATTTCAGGGTTCCATAGCCGCATTGCGCATGGTGATCTTAGGCTTGAGTGCAGCTGCTCGGCCATGGAAACCCATTTCAGGAAGCTCCCGACAAAACAGTTGTTGTGCTGACCTTGCTTCCAGAGGCAGTTTTGCTTTGTGATTGATTTTATACACCTGTCAGCAACGGGTGTGGCTGAAATAACCGAATCCACTCATTTGAAGGAGTGTCAACATACTTTTGTATATATATAATGTACCTTGATAGTTGAGGCACATGCAAGCAGATGAGGAAATGTGGCTATAAGGAAGAAACTAAATAGTAAAACCTGCAAAATGGGGAATGTAAACCAGGGGAAAAATGCACTCAAAAATCAGTCAAACCTCCCTGAGAAAAATATATGTTAGACAACACAATGTTTACACAGCCCATCACTGAATTTACATGTATCTTAAATGTTTAGGTACCTGATGTGTTACATGCAGTGATTTATGAGCCTAACCTCACTGCTCTTTGTTAGGGCAGGTCTTCCAACCCAGACTGACAGCGCCAGGTTGACCACGAAGAACTAATCGATTTAGAATACTCATCCAAAACGATGTGGTTACACCCTGATAAGCCCAACAACAATACACAGATATGGAGAGTGGGAAGGAGGAGCGAGAGCAAGGTGGAGGTTTGAGAAATCTGGAACTGACATGTGAGGAGAAAGGAGACGAATGTCTGATCGAAGAGGAACAGTTAGTTCAGTTGGTGAGTAGTAGGATATAAGGAAAGAGATAAATCAATGCATTTGGCTGTGGTATCTGTGTGTGTGCGTGCTCGCTTGGGTATTACAGCGCATTATAATGCAAAGAGATGATGAGTCACATTTCGTTCGTCTCTATAGCTGAAGTAGTCATTATTTAATCCCAGTGTGTTGGTGGAGGTGATTTCCTGACACTGCTGCTCCGACTAGTGATCCTACGTCTCCCATTCATAAATCTTTGACTGTGGTGTAGAGGATCAACGGGTATAGATTGGAGACCATACACACACACAACCACACACGCATATGCACACACACACGCATACTGTATGCACACACACAGACATTACACACCTACACACGCACACATACACCATTTTTTTCCCCCTCTAAGAGTTTTTTGTGCACGTGTGCAGTGATGGATCTGACCGATTTAGAAGGCAGTGCAGATCAGGCATTTAGATAATCAGTCCAATGTGCTCGCTGTCATCTCAGCGCTTGGATCCGCCTGCACACGCAGGAATCCTACATGAGAGAGAGAGAAAGAGAGAGAGAAACCACTACTACCACATCCAGCTCAGCACAGTGGGGTGTACAGTATAGTAGAGCAAAACAGGACATGATGCCTTATAATTTAAGCAAGAAGGCATGAGGCGGTGTGGTATCTGAGCATTATACCACGACTAATGGCTGTTCTTATACACAGCCCTTAGCCGTGGTATATTGGCCATATATCACAAACTCATGTATTGCTATTTTAAACTGGTTACCAAAGTAAAAAATAAATGTTTTGTCATACCCGTGGTATACGGTCTGATATACCATGTCTTTCAGCCAATCATCATTCAGAGCTCGATCTTTCCAGTTTATAATAAGATATAAGATATCCAGCCAGTCTCTGGAAAGGCACTGAAAGCTGAATAGAGCAAACACTTCTTTATCATAACATATCTGCACATGTTGCAGGCTTTTATCAAGCTAGCTAGGGTGATAACTTCCATTGTACTCCAAGACAGGGGCAGACTGGGATCAGAACTTGAGGGCCCAACACCGGCCCATTTCTTTCCCTGAGGCCCCCATTTTTAGCCATATAATGATCATTTTGCATTTGCCCGAAATGCCAGATGGCCAGTCCACCCCTACTCCAAGAGGTGTCTTCAGATATCCAATTTTCTCCTTAATTAATGCACTGCAGTTGGGCAGTAAGGTAAAGACAGTATCCTCTGTACAAAGGCCCTCTTAGCAGCATGGAGCCCTGGTGATTTTAACAACTTGGGAGCAGGGTAAAGGACAAATGTCTGTGTTGTGTAGTGTGGTTCCCCAGTGGCCCATACTTATGACATTGATAAAGGCTTATGGAGATACAGTAGAGAGGGAGAAAGAGAGATTATTTTCTCTCTTCTTCTCAGGTCAGTGTGCTGACGGGGCAAGCTAGGTAAGCATCCCCCCCACACACACACACACCCCACCACAACCAGATCGACACACTGCCTATCTCACACACACATCAGGAGTGGGTGGACCTAGCGGGCGGTCAGGCCTGGAGACACACACACAAGCGGGCACTCACCTGCACTCATGCTCGCTCTCGCACACACAAGCATGCACACACTCGCGCACACTCGCGCACACACAAACACACACACACACTGAACCCAGAACAGACCTGTCTGTAAATCAAAACCTCCATTGAAATTCCTGGCCACGGCCTTAGCTTTAAATAAGCGAGGAGGTGTAAGAAGTGCCAGAAAATCGCTGTCTCCTTTAAAGTTAGCAAAAACTTCACATCTTAAACCTCATTATGCCTATCCAGCCCCTTATCGCCGGCTTGGAATGACCCAATCAGCCCACATATATTGCCTTCCAATGCGGAAATAATAATACAAATGTCATAAAGTGCCCAGTGCAAATTTACAGACTCAGGCTGTCAGTGTGTTTATTAAGCCAGGCCTGTTCTCATTGAAGCATGCCTTTGGCTGTTTGCCATGACAACCTACCCTCCCATCCTCTCCTCCTCCCGTCATCGGGGTGTCTGTCTGTCTGCTTGGCTGAGGAGTTGGGACGGAGGGCGAGTCACGATTTAGGCTGCTATCATCCACCACCTGGGCTGTCCTTCTTGGGGTAAATGAAGTTTTCTTCAGTTTGCTCAACTTGGTGTCTTTCAACTTGGTGTCTGAAGATGTACAGTATACTACTGCTAATTGGTGTTTCACACCATGATGAACATTTTACAGAACTTATTGAGGATTCTCTGGAACCTACTTCACTACTTCTAACTAAGCAATATATATTGACACCTAACTGAAACTCCACTACTTCTAACTAAGCAATATATATTGACACCTAACTGAAACTCCACTACTTCTAACTAAGCAATATATATTGACACCTAACTGAAACTCCACTACTTCTAACTAAGCAATATATATTGACACCTAACTGAAACTCCACTACTTCTAACTAAGCAATATATATTGACACCTAACTGAAACTCCACTACTTCTAACTAAGCAATATATATTATATATTGTATATATATATATAATATATATTGACACCTAACTGAAACTCCACTACTTCTAACTAAGCAATATATATTATATATTGTATATATATATATAATATATATATTTACACCTAACTGAAACTCCAAATGTATTGAAAGAAAATACTCTAAGAGAAGGAAATATGATAAGAGTCATTTTTCCATAAATGAGAGTGACTCTTTGCTAAGTATGGTATGAATGTTTTTATGGAAAATGTATGTTTTATTATACATAATGGTAAATGACTATTACTATGACCTATAGCGCAATTAGTAATTTATCAATACATAACATGCATGACTCATGTAAGATGGCGGTGCTGGGTAGGGTGCACGTTTTGCAAGCTCCCTTCCAACTTTTCTATTTTATGTGTATTTTTGTGTTAATACTAACTTTGTTTGCTCAAAACGCTTTTGAAACAATTTCTTACAACCGCCAAACACTTCTGGACATTAGATCACAAACTACAAACGCATCTTTCAGCCTAACAGATGTGGAATACATTTGCTTCTTTGTCCCCAGTACAACAGGCTTACTTTTTGTGGGATCACCTGACCAAGATGACTGAACCAAGCACCATCAAAGAAGAGGAAACAAAAGGGTCCCTCCAACGAGGAGGAAACATTGGGCAACACCTTCTTCTCTTCCTAGTAGTCTTCTAGCTGATCACTGAATAATATCATCTGAGTGCTGCAAACATCACAATAAGAAATCAAGCATCGCTTGGTTTTGTCTTCACTGAAACATTGCTGACTGAAACTACACTGGAAACCAGGTAACCTAGCGATTAGAGCGTTGGGCCGATAACCGAAAGGACACTGCTTCGAATACACAAGTTGACAAGAAACAAAATCTGTCTGTGCACTTAACCCTAATTTGTTTCATGGGGTGCTTTACTACTGTGGCTGACCCCGTAAAACAACACACTTCACTGCACCTATCTGCTGTATGTGACAATAAAAACATATTTTGTCATTTATTTTACTGCAACTCCGATTATATGGAGGCATACAAGGCAAGCAGGTACGAGCTCCAAAAATCCATCAGGGATGCAAAATGACAACATGTACTCAAACTCGAATCACAGTACGAGAACCAAGACGTGCAACATATGCAGGGTTTGTGAAAAAATGGATTCCTGTATTTATATTTATATTTCTGCAAATATACTTCATTTTTATTCCATTGAGCTTATTTAAATGTTTTATGTCGCATTGTGGAGCGTTAACCGGCAAGAAAGCATTTCATTGTACTGTGTACCATGTATATCCTGTGTACCATGTGTATCCTGTGTACCATGTATATCCTGTGTACCATGGGTATCCTGTGTACCATGGGTATCCTGTGTACCATGTATATCCTGTGTACCATGGGTATCCTGTGTACCATGTGTATCCTGTGTACCATGTATATCCTGTGTACCATGTGTATCCTGTGTACCATGGGTATCCTGTGTACCATGGGTATCCTGTGTACCATGGGTATCCTGTGTACCATGGGTATCCTGTGTACCATGGGTATCCTGTGTACCATGGGTATCCTGTGTACCATGGGTATCCTGTGGCTACTTCTTGTAGTTCTGAGCTGTGTATCAAATTGCTCGCTCTGACGCCTTGAACCTAATTTAAAACAGGAATAATGTTTACCATTAAATGCCAGAGCAATTGACAAAAATGTTGAGGTGAAGTGAGAGAGAAAAAAGAAAAAGAGAAAATAGCATTGATTTTATTCATGCTGTGAAATGTGGCCTGCGAGGTAGGCACGTTGCTCTACGGAATGCTAATATGGGAAAATGCTTTTTAGCATCTGGGTTCGCAACCTCAGAAATCTCGTCCAAGCCTTAAATCAATTCCAATTTGTCACTGGAATATTCAAGGGTCACATTTCGCAGCACAAAATGGGAGCAATTTGTTAAGTTGGAGGGGGCCACAGAAGACCTCATTCTGGCTGTTACTCACATTTCTCCAGCCACCATGACAAGACAGGCAACACATGCTGTAGAGTACCAATTCACCTCCTGTACAGCACACTGAGGATATTGAAACTACTGTTGATTATTTATTATTTCATATGGTGTACATACTGTGCATGAGTACTCTATTTGTAGACATTTGTAGATGAAGAGATAGGAAAAGATGTACACTGCATTCTGAAAATATTAATATACTTTTTTCCACATTTCGTTACGTTACAGCCTTATTCTAAAATGTATTCAATAGTTTTCCCCCCTCATCACTCTACACACAAATCCCCATAATGATGAAGCAATTTGTTTTTTTTAGCAACAACAAAAAACTGAAATATCACATTCACATAACTATTCAGACCCTTTACTCAGTATTTTGTAGAAGGATATTTGGAAGCGATGACAGCCTTGAGTCTTCTTGGGTATGACGCTACAAGCTTGGCACACCTATATTTGGGGAGTTTCTCACATTCTTCTCTGCAGATCCTCTCCAGCTCTGTCAGGTAGGATGGGGAGTTTCGCTGAACAGCTATATTTCAGGTCTCTCCAGAGATGTTTGATTGGGTTCGGGCCCCTGGATCTGGCTGGGCCACTCAAGGACATTCAGAAACTTGTCCCGAAACCACTCCTGCATTGTCTTTGTTGTGTGCTTGTCCTGTTAGAAGGTGAACCTTCAACCCAGTCTGAGATCCTGAGCGCTCTGGAGCAGGTTTTCATCAAGGATCTCTCTGTTCTTCGCTCCGTTCATCTATCCCTCAATCCTGACTAGTCTCACAGTCCCTGCTGCTGAAAAACCTCCCCACAGCATGATGCTGCCACCACCATGCTTCACCATAGGGATGGTGCCAGGTTTCCTCCAGATATGAAGCTTGGCATTCAGGCCAAAAAGTTCAATCTTGGTTTCATCAGACCAGAGAATCTTGTTTGTCATGGTCCAAGAGTCTTTAAGGTGTCTTTTGGCAAACTCCAAGCATGTGCCTTTTACTGAGTGACATCCGTCTGGCCACTCTACCATAAAGCCCTTATTGGTAGAGTGCTGCAGAGATGGTTGTCCTTCTGGAAGGTTCTCCCATCTCCACAGAGTAACTCTGCAGCTCTGTCAGAGTGGCCATCAGGTTCTTGGTCACCTCCCTGACCAAGAACCTTCTCCCCTGATTGCTCAGTTTGGCCGGGCGGCCATGGTTCCAAACTTCTTCCATTTAAGAATGATGGAGGCCACTGTGTTCTTGTTGACCTTCAATGCTGCAGAATTATTTGGTACTGTACCCCAGATCTGTGTCTCGACACAATCCTGTTTATGGACAATTCCTTCAAACTCATGGCTTGGTTTTTGCTCTGACATGCACTGTCCACTGTGAGACCTTATATAGACAGGTGTGTGCTTTTCCAAATCATGTCCAATCGATTGAATTTACCACAGGTGGACTCCAATCAATTTGAAGAAACAACTCAAGGATGATCAATGGAAACAGGATGCACCTGAGGGTAATTTTGAGTCTCATAGCAAATGGTCTGAATATACAGTGCCTTGCGAAAGTATTCGGCCCCCTTTAACTTTGCGACCTTTTGCCACATTTCAGGCTTCAAACATAAAGATATAAAACTCTATTTTTTTGTGAAGAATCAACAACAAGTGGGACACAATCATGAAGTGGAACGGCATTTATTTTTTTTTAAGTGAAAAATTGGGCGTGCAAAATTATTCAGCCCCTTTACTTTCAATGCAGCAAACTCTCTCCAGAAGTTCAGTGAGGATCTCTGAATGATCCAATGTTGACCTAAATGACTAATGATGATAAATACAATCCACCTGTGTGTAATCAAGTCTCCGTATAAATGCACCTGCACTGTGATAGTCTCAGAGGTCCGTTAAAAGAGCAGAGAGCATCATGAAGAACAAGGAACACACCAGATACACGAGATACTGTTGTGAAGAAAGCCTTATAATATACAGTACCAGTCAAAAGTTTGGACACGCATACTCATTCAAGGGTTATTCTTTATTTGGACTATTTTCTACATTGTAGAATAATAGTGAAGGCATCAAAACTATGAAATAACACATATGGAATCATATAATAACCAAAGCAGTGTCAAAACAAATCAAAAATATATTTTATATTTGAGATTCTTCAAAGTAGTGACCCTTTGCCTGGATGACAATTCTCTGACAATTCTCTAAACCAGTTTCTCCTGGAATGCTTTTCCAACAGTCTTGAAGGAGTTCCCACATATGCAGAGCCCTGGTTGGCTGCTTTTCCTTCACTCTGCAGTCCAACTCATTCCAAACCATCTCAATTGGGTTGAGGACTGGTGATTGTGGAGGCCAGGTCATCTGATACAGCACTCCATCACTCTTCTTCTTGGTCAAATAGCCCTTGGAGGTGTGTTGGGTCATTGTCCTGCTGAAAAACAAATGATAGTCCCATTAAGCGCAAACCAGATGGTATGGCGTATTGCTGTAGAATGCTTTGTTAGCCATGCCGGTTAAGTTTGCCTTAAATTCTAAATAAATCACACCATCACACCTCCTCCTCCATGCTTCACGGTGGGAACCACACATGCGGAGATCATCCGTTCACCTACTCTGCGTCTCACAAAGACACGGCAGTGTGAACCATAAATCTCAAATAAGGACTCATCAGACCAAAGGACAGATTTCCATTGGTCTAATGTCCATTGCTTGTATTTCTTGGTCCAAACAAGTCTCTTCTTATTATTTGTGTCCTTTAGTATTGATTTCTTTGCAACAATGTGACCATGAAGGCCTGATTCACATAGATTCCTCTGAACATTTGATGTTGAGATGTGTCTTTTACTTGAACTCGGTGAAGCATTTATTGGGCTGCAATTTCTGAGGCTGGTAACTCAAATGAACTTATCCTCTGCAGCAGAGGTAACACTGGGTCTTCCATTCCTGTGGCAGTCCTCATGAGAGCCAGTTTTACCATAGCACGTGATGTTTTTGCGACTGCACTTGAAGAAACTTTCAAAGCTCTTGAAATTTTCCACATTGACTGACCTTCATGTTTCAAAGTAATGATGGACTGTAGATTCTCTTTGCTTAATTTGAGCTGTTCTTGCCATAATATTGACTTGGTCTTTTACCAAATAGGGATATCTTCTGTATACCACCCCTACCTTGTCACAACACAACTGATTGGCTAAAACGCATTAAGAAGGAAAAAAATCCACAAATGAACTTTTAACAAGACACACCTGTTAATTGAAATGCATTCCAGGTGACTACTTCATGAAGCTGGTTGAGAGAATGCCAAGAGCTGTCATCCAGGCAAAGGGTGGCTGCTTTGATGAATCTCAAATATAAAATATATTATTTTGGTTATTGCATGGTTCCATACATGTTATTTCATAGTTTTGGTATCTTCACTATTATTCTACAAAGTAGTAAATAGTAGAAAATAAATAAAATAAAAACCCTTGAATGAGTAGGTGTATTGTCATAAATAATAATAATAAGGCTGGTGGAACTGTTCATAGAGGGTTCTAGGAAGAACCCTCCAAAGATAAAAGGTTCTCTGTATAACCCTTTCGACAGTTCTAGGAAGAACCTTTATATGATAAAATGATTAGATAGAACCATATAGAACCATATACAGTGGGATCTTTTAGAAATCTACCCAGCACCAAAAAGGGTTCCCCTATGGGGACAAACTGAAGATATCTGTCTGATTCTACTTATCACCTTTTTTTTCTAAAATTGCAACAAGGCAACATCATGTGATGTTCACAAGGTCAAATCACTACAACCAGGTCACGCTTCAAACAGGAACTGATCATCTGTCTGCACCAGTATTAATACAAACAAGCACATACACACGCACACTTACCCGCAAACAAACAACGTTTTGCAGACACACACCGGCGCGTGGATTAAGGGTCCTCTGTGGATGCCTGCTTTTTTAATGGGGTCCTTATTATCCCTTAACCCTAATTAACCTGAGTGGATAGCCGGTTGGCTTGATTAATCCTGCACATTGTTGGCTCACCACGGGGCGGAAAGCAACATCCACCACTACACAACTCTGTAATCTGCTTCCTGCCACTACACTATTTGGTAATCTGCTTCCTGCCATGCTACCACACACACACACACACACACACACACACACACACACACACACACACACACACACACACACACACACACACACACACACACACACACACACACACACACACACACACACACACAACCACACCCTCTTTGTTTTCTCCAAACGGATGCAGTTAAGGCCCATAAAAGCAGCGGTAATTTACCAATACTCCTGAAGGACACAGCGTTGTGAAAGGTTTGGCCTCGTTAAAGAGAGAAACACATTTTATTGCACACTTCTCCTTACAATACAAAGACACACCACAATCTCTCTCACTTCGTGCCAGTCGTTGTGCTATGAATTTCCCTGCATGGTAGGCAGTTTATTGTCGTCTGTGAAACATTCAATCTCTTCTGTTTGAGGGCTTATCAACGAGAATCGCTTCGATGTCAGAAGGAAAACTCATATGTTGCCTGGCCATTCTCACTGGTCTGTGCTTCAGTCTCACCTATTGCAGTTGCCCGGGTCTCTGTTTCTATTTGATTGTTTCAAGGAACCTATGCTTTATACTGTGGTTCTAGGCGGCCCCCTACTCCCACTTCGGTGGGCTAGGCAGAATTGTTTTTGTATTAGTTTCTAGTTGTGGGGTATTGGGTGCATACCATTGCCCTCAGGCTAAGTGAGGGACAGAAAATAAATATTCCCGAAATGACAAATGAATGTTTGTACGCCACTGCTCCCGCGAGCGAGAGAACTGGGCAGAATTGACTTCTCGGGAAAGAAGTCAGAAATGAATCAGGATAGAGTGGATCAGGAGACTGACACCCCGGAGGACTGTGAAAAAGAGAGAAGTGAGAGAAAAGTGAAGGGAAATAAAGAGAGAGAGAGAGAGAGAGAGAGAGAGAGAGAGAGAGAGTTAGGCAGGGTTTTGCGTATTTTGATTGAACTTACCCACAACATGTTTTTCTCTCTTTCTCTTTTTTGAGTGTAACCATAGTGGCAATGTCTTGGTATTGTATCATCAGTTGTTTGGTACAGGCATTTGCCATGTTGGTTCAGTTTAATATTCTTTATGCAGCCCAGGGCGTATCTGGTGAACAGCCTGCCTTGAGCTGGGAGACTGTCAGTTTCCATGGTACCATGTAAAGAGGAATACAGTCAACACCTTGTTACTACATGAAAGATCATTAATTGCATGAATTATAAATAACAACATCTGCAAATTAAGCTTCTAACCTCAAGCCGCGTATTAAGGTAAAGATGACCAAAACATGCTGTTGAACATGTTTACTTTGTTCATGTGAGATGAGTGTCCATGGAAATAGCTATATTTTTCAAATCATTTGTATGAAAGTCCTGTGTACTAATATGCCTACACTGTAACAGGAATAACATTCTTGAGTTAAAAGTTATCCATTAGTTTGAAGATGCCCTAAGTCCTTTGACAAATGAATATTGAGTGATAAGAAAATAGATATACATTTATTGTCCTGTATTATAAATGTGGAATAATGGGACTTTGAGGTTGAAGAAATAGCATTGATGTACCTTTATTGTATTGTACATGTATAATGTATGTAAGAGATGTGTTGCGTTCTGTAAGTCATATGGTACGGTATATGATCTCCTTACAGTAAGTCATGCTAAAAATAACTTTATTTTCTAGTCAGGGCAGCCATATCAGTTGGTTCGGGTGCTCTTCCTGTACCTGTCATGATGGAGGACAGTGGGTATGGGGTGATGATGATTCACTGGCCCTGTCAGACAGAGGGGGCGAGAGAAGAGGTGACACTGTCTGCAGCTCACCACCCACTTGGGTGCATTCCCTCCCACATGTTGTATATCACCAACTATCCAATACCCCACCCACCACCCCCATACATATATTGAATACACACACACACAAAAGCGCACACACAAGCATGCACACATACATGTGCACACAAGTACCAATGTGTGCACACACACAGAGGCACAGAGACACAGTGAAATCGAAAGTTAAGAGGTTTGACAGTTGAGAGACAGTCCTCTCTTTCTCTTTGTGTTCCTGTCTCTTTATTTTCTCTCTCTCTTGCCTCATTTCACCAGGTGTGTAAGGAATGACGCTGGAGAATAGAAGCAGGTACGGGAGTTGACATTTAATTAGGAACGGACATGCGACAGGACAGGAACAGCGTCAGAACTGGGAAACACAAAGGCAGACGACAAACAATGCAGCAGCGGGGACCAGAGCTGGGAACTGACAAATATAGGGGAGGTAATAAACAGGGGATTGAGTGAGTCCAGGTGGGTCCAATATCGCTGAAGCACGTGACGAGGGAGGCAGGTGTACGTACATGATGGTGGCAGGAGTGCGTAATGCAGGGCAGCCTGGTGCCCTCGAGCGCCAGGGGGGAAGAGTGGGAGCAGGCGTGACGAGGTGTTATAACGTCATGGTTGGATGGGATTGATCCTTGTTGACAGATGTCACTATGTGACTCTTGATCCCCTCTTAATACTTTCTGTGTCATTTCCTCCCATCACTTCTCCCTCTTCACTTACCAGAGATTCACTTAAGACTGAAAGAAACAGAGCAGAGAGAGAGAAATAAAGCGAGAGACAGAGAAAAAGAGAGATGGTGAAGGAAATAAAGCGAGACAAGACAGCCAGATTGAGAGAGATTGAGAGAGAGAGAGATTGAGAGAGAGAGAGAGAGAGAGAGAGAGAGAGAGAGAGACAGGGAGATAGAGAGAGGGAGAGATTAATAAAGAGAGAGAGAGACAGACAGACAGAGAGACAGACAGGGAGATAGAGAGAGGGAGAGATTAATAAAGAGAGAGAGAGACAGACAGACAGACAGAGCGAGAGAGAGAGAGAGAGAGAGAGAGAGAGAGAGAGAGAGAGAGAGAGAGAGAGAGAGAGAGAGAAAGTAGGAGTGAGACAGTCACACAAAGAGAAAAATACATTGTGTCTCACTCTCTATCTCTCTCTCTTGTTGACTTATATCTCTGTCTGTCTGTCCGTCCGTCCGTCCGTCCGAGAGGGAGAGATGAATAAAAAGAGAGTGAGAGAGAGAGAGAGAAAGAGCAAGAGAAAGAGAATAATGCAAGGTGAGCGGGATGGAGATAATGTGCCATTTCCCATAATGTGACCCTCATTGACGGATGCTCCTCTATGACAGAAGTGCTGATAGAACCCATTATTCCCATCACTTTTTCATGTGTTCGTCTCTTAGACGTACTGTCGGACATGACACTGAGACAGTTTTATCAACATGACTTAGCACATTTCCTGTCAAAAGGTGTCATGACCATTCATAACCCTCACACAGCTTTTAAATATAAGTTCAGACACAATCTTCCATCATTCTTGTTGACACTAGACCAGATTTCTTCATTTTGATCTTCATCTGAGCAATTTTCGATTTTCTTCATCATTACACGTATTGTTCATGATTAGAGGCAAAGAGAACAAAAATAAAGAAAAAGTTCGCAATGGAATCTTATTCTTCAACATAGTAGACTATATTTCCAAATTTCTCATCCTCATTTGTGCAATTTTCTCTCAGCTTCATCGTTGAACTGCACTTGTTTAGCATTGGCGTTCAAGCAGAACAGTGGAAAAGATGATATCGCAGCCTTATCAAGCACAGAGAAGATGACCTGCTTCCATCTATGTATGCACATGTAGGATCTTAATTTGATCACTAGCTGAGCATTTTCCTGTTCCTCAGAAAATGAACATGTATGGTGTATTCAAGGTTTTAATTTTCACTTTAAAATGTCTGACCTGATTTGCCCTAATAAAAAAAGTATCAACTCCACAAAAAAATCCATTAATTATAATCCACATAATAATTCACATTTCCTGCTACTGCAGGATTATTTTCCTGCTGTAGCAAACTAGCTAAAATTAAGATCCTACCACTGTACGCTCGAAAATCAAATCAAATGTTATTTGTCACATGCATAGAATACAACAGGTCGAGTACAACAACCTTACAGTGAAATGTTTACTTAACCAACAATTCAGTTTTAAGAAAATACCTCCAAAAAAAGTAAGTGACAAAAATAACAAATAATTAAAGAGCAACAGTAAACAACAATAACGGGGCTATATACAGGGGGTACCGGTACAGAGTCAACGTGCGGGGGCACCAGTGTCAAGGTAATTGATGTAATATGTACATGTAGGTATTGTTATTAAAGTCACTATGCATAGATAATAACAGAGAGTAGCAGCAGCCTAAAAGGGGGAAGGGGGGGCAATGCAAATAGTCTGGGTAGCCTAGTCATCTGATTAGTTGTTCAGGAGTCTTATGGCTTGGGGGTAGAAGCTGTTTTAGAAGCCTCTTGGACCTAGACTTGGCACTCAGGTACCGCTTGCCGTGCGGTAGCAGAGAGAACAGTCTATGACTAGGGTGGCTGGAGTCTTTGACAATTTTTAGGGCCTTCCTCTGACACCGCCTGGTATAGAGGTCCTGCTTGGCCCTGGTGATGTACTGGGCCGAACGCACTACCCTCTGTAGTGCCTTCCGGTCAGAGGCCGAGCAGTTGCCATACCAGGCAGTGATGCAACCCGTCAGGATGCTCTTGATGGTGCAGCTGTAAGACCAGCATGGCAGATGTGTTGTTACCTACCCTTACCACCTGGGTGCGGCCCATCAGGAAGTCCAGGATCTGGTTGCAGAGGGAGGTATTCAGTCCCAGGGCCCTTAGCTTAGTGATGAGCTTGGATGGCACTATGGATTTGAATACTGAGCTGTAGTTAATGAATAGCATTCTCTCATAGGTGTTCCTTTTGTCCAGGTGTGAAAGGGCAGTGTGGAGTGCAATAGAGATTGCATCATCTGTAGATGTGTTGGTGCGGTATGCAAATTGGAGTGGGTCTAGGGTTTCTGGGATAATGGTGTTGATGTGAGCCACGACCAGCCTTTCAAAGCACTTCATGGCTACAGGTGTGAGTGCTAGAGGTCGGTAGTCATTTAGGCAGGTTATCTTAGTGTTCTTGGGCACAGGGACTATGGTTGTCTGCTTGAAACATGTTGGTATTACAGACTCAGACAGGGAGAGGTTGAAAATGTCAGTGAAGACACGTACCAGTTCATCAGCGCATGCTCGGAGTACACGACCTGGTAATCCGTCTGGCCCTGCAGCCTTGTGAATGTTGACCTGTTTAAAGGTCTTAGTCACATCGGCTGCGGAGAGCATGATCACACAGTCATCAGGAACAGCTGATGCTCTCAAGCATGTGTCAGTGTTACTTGCCTCGAAGCGAGCACAGGAATTATTTAGCTCATCTGTTAGGTTTGTGTCACTGGGCAGCTCTAGGCTGTGCTTCCCTTTGTAGTCTGTAATAGTTTGGAAGCCCTGCCACATCCGACAAGCATCGGAGCCAGTGTAGTACGATTTGATCTTAGTCCTCTATTGACGCATTGCCTGTTGGATGGTTTGTCGGAGGGCATAGCGGGATTTCTTATAAGCTTCCGGGTTAGAGTTCCACTCCTTGAAAGTGGCAGCTCTAGCCTTTAAGCTCAGTGCGAATGTTGCCTGTAATCCATGGCCTCTGGTTGGGGTATGTACGTGCAGTCACTGGCCCTGGGGATGACGTCCTAGATGCACTTATTGATAAAGCCAGTGACTGATGTGGTGTACTCCTCAATGCCAACACATTCCAGTCTGTGCTAGCAAAACAAACCTGTAGTTTAGCATCTGCTTCATCTGATCACTTTTTTATAGACTGAGTCACTGGTGTTTCCTGCTTGAATTTTTTCTTGTAAGCAGGAATCAGGAGGATAGAATTATGGTCAGATTTGCCAAATGGAGGGAGAGGGCGAGCTTTGTATGCATCTCTATGTGTGTGGAGTAAAGGTGGCCGAGAATTTTTTTCTTCTGGTTGCACATATAACGTGCTGATAGAAATGAGGTAAAACTGATTTAAGGAGAGGTATATCTATAATTCCATGGGTATAACTTGTATTATCATCTTCATTTATGATGAGTATTTCTGTTGAATGTGGCTATGCAAAATCACTGGATGTTTTTGGAACTAGTGAATGTAACGCGCCATATTTGGCTGGAAAAATGGCTGTCTTTATTCTGTGGCTTGGTGGTGACCTAACATAATTGTTTGTGGTGCTTTCGCTGTAAAGCATATTTGAAATCGGACACTGTGGTGGGAATAACAACAAGATTACCTTTAAAATGGTATAAGATACATGTATGTTTGAGGAATTTTGATGAGATTTCTGCTGTTTTGAATTTGGCGCCCTGCACTTTCACTGGCTGTTGTCATTAACGGGATTGTTAACGGGATTGCAGCCTTAAGAAGTTTTAAGCTAACCAGGTGTTAACAACAATGCTGTCTAAATTAATAAAAATTAACTCCCTAGATAGCTTGTAGTCGCATGAGTTTCACGTTTTGGGGAAGCAATCTTTTCACCGGAAAAAGGCACCTTTATAACAAAGGATTGCATGCCTCTATCATCGCATTTGCAGCCAACCATTCCTAATATGGTGAGAACAATGGATAGTGATAATTTAAGCTATTAATAGGCACGTAGTGTCAGAGGCTTATAGGCTATATAAGAGACGTTTTTCTGCCATGGCACAGGAAAAATGTGTCCTTTGATAAACATTTTAGGCAATTCTACTACACTTTATATGACTGGAGACATTAGCGGAATCATTTTTAATACTTTGGTCACCTAGGCCTAATCTACTGACACTGAGAAACAGTTCGATAAAAACAACCTAGTCTTGAATGCAACCATGTAATCTAGGCTGAAAAGGGTTCCTGGCTAAAGGGGATCATGCTTTTGTCAAATACATTTTAGCTAACCCTAACCCTTTTCCTTACCTTAACCTAATTTTCCTTAACCTGCTGCGTAAAGGCTCCTAATCTGCTACGAAATGTAAAATATTACATTTATTTGACAAAAGCTGGATCCCTTCTAGCCATTGTCATAAAAAGGGAAGACGCAAATTGTACGATATGACGTTCATATAACCTGGAGGACATTATTGTCCAAAAAACGCCAGTGGTTATCATATATTCATATAATAACCCAATGATAATTTGTTGGGAACTTTATTCATAAGGAGGGGAAATGTATGGACATAGAAGAAAGGCTTCAATGGGATAGGACAACCTGCTGTGTTGACTATTGGTCTGTTCCAACCCGACAATAGATGTAATCTTTAGGACACTAAAACACCTGAATGAATTAAACACAACCAGACACGTAAGTCCCCTGATGGTTTTGGTGACCTGAAGAAGTGATATTGTAACATCAGGAGTGTTTTTCATTTGTTTATGTGCTACTGTAGGTCCGCCAGCTCACCTCTATCAAGACACACATGTCGACTGGATTCCCACTGTGAAGATGAGCTGCAGCAGCATCAGATTCTACTTCTACTTCGTACTTTTCCAGATATGAAAGGAGACATCCTTCAGTTATATGTGATGGGTGTCATATGCTGTGCTTTTGACTATCTGAAGGATTCTGTTGTGCCATTTGAGTAGAGAGCTCCTTGACGTCCTGACAAAGTGTAAAAGACTATTGTTTATGATATTGTAAACATACTCTACTTTAATAATAGGCTATATTGTTGTATGGGTGAAATAAAAAATATTGTCATCTCTGCTTTGCCCCATTGAATAAAAAGTATTTCTTATAGCCCAACTATTTTCTTTATTAGACAATGTAAACACATTTAGCGTAGACAATGACATTGTTGTGATAGTCAAACCATCTTCATTATACAGTAGCACCTCCAATTGCCACTCAGATCTTCTGGGAGAAAAGTATCTGGGATTGAACTTGGTGTTAGAAGTTTAAACTAATGAGTCCATCGTCTCCTGCTTCCAGACATTTCACCACCTAGATCACAAGGGTAGGATTTGCTTTAAACAATTTCATGTCAGCACAAGGTTAAGTCCCGCCCAAATCTGCCATGTCGGTCATTTTTACTTGGCCGGAAAGTTACTATCCCAGCCCTAAAACCCTACAGCTTTTTGGCAAACTCCCAGGTCCTCTGAGAATACTTATCCTGTGTGAATCGTCATCCCTGTGTTTTGAGGTTCAACAGGTGCTGCACTGCACCTGGTTTGGGTAAGAACATCGGAAACAAATTGATGCTTAAAACAAAGTGCTATGCACGTAGCCAACAGATGAATGAACTGTTTTGTCACATATCAACTTTCCTAATGATGTACTTTACTTTTACAAAATGAAGTGGAAGATATTGTGCCAATGATTTGATACATTGCCAAATACGTCAGGTAATTAAATGTCTGCATATGTTACAGTTCATGGTTGTTATTAATATGCTTTAATATTTGGACTTTCTCCCCGAACTGAAGGCCATTAGGCCCATATTAGGCTATCCCTAGACGTGAAATATCACACCTAGAAGAGCCTCCAGGCTTCCATCATAACAGGATTTGTTTTATTACAGGGGCAGTTGGGTAAAACAAATCCCATTTGAAGTGTCCATGGGAAAAATGGACATGCTATGGTATAATTGCTTAACAACGTTCTATAGTACGACTAAGTTAAAAAGATAAAACGGACATCCTGGGGTAATTAGTACATAACCGACCCTCTATAGTAATACTAGTTCTCCGCGAATAGGGCTTTAGCCTGTAAAATATGTAACATTCGGTCACACTTTATTTGGATAGTCCCGTATAGATGAACTATAGATGTTCATACTATCAACAAAGTATCTGTTGATAAGCTGGTTAGGTTTAGAATAGGGGTTAGGGGCCTCATGAGTGGCGCAGCGGTCTAAGGCACTGCATCGCAGTTCTTGAGGCGTCCCTACAGACCCTGGTTTGATCACAGGCTGTGTCCCAACTGGCCGTGACCGGGAGTCCCGTGGGTTGGCGCACAATTGGTCCAGCGTTGTCCCGGTTAGGGGAGGCTTTGGCCAGGGGGGGCTTTACTTGGCTCATCGCGCTGTAGCGACTCCTTGTGGCGCCTGCAGGCTGACTTTGTTTCCTCTGACACAATGGTGCAGCTGGCATCCGGGTTAAGCGGGCTGATGTTAAGAAGGGCGGGTCATGTTTCAGGGGACGCATGACTCGACCTTCGTCTCTCCCGAGCCCGTTTGGGAGTTTCAACGATGAGACAAAATCGTAATTGGATCACAATTGGCTATCACGAAATTTGGGAGAAAAAGGGGGTTAGGTTAAAACCTGTATTGGCAAGTAGTTCCTTGAGGCGAACTCCACCCCCCCCATTCAGCTGAAAAGGTGGCACAGGGAATTCAAAAATATTCTTTAGAAATATTTAACTTTCACACATGAACAAGTCCAATACCTCAAATGAAAGATAAACATCTTGTTCATCTACCCATCATGTCCGATTTTAAAATGTTTTACAGCGAAACACAACATATATTTGTTAGACCACCACCAAATCATGTTAGACCACCACCAAATCAAAGGGAAATCGCAGCCATTTTTTTTCCAGCCAAAGAGAGTCACAAAAGCAGGATTAGAGATAAAATGAATCACTAACCTTTTGAAAATCTTCATCAGATGACACTCATATGACATGTTACACAATACATTTATGTTTTGTTCGATAATATGCATATTTATATCCACAAATCTCGGTTTACATTGACGCCATGTTCAGAACTGGCCTCCAAAATATCCGGAGGAATTATAGAAAGCTACGCCAGATAACAGAAATACTCATCATACACTTTGACTAAAGGTACATGTTATACATATAATTAAAGATACACTGGTTCTTAATGCAACCGTTGTGTGAGATTTTTTTAAAACATTACGGAAAAAGCCTACCATGCAATTATCTGAGACAGCGCTCAGATGTAATGTTGGAGTTAACAGAAATACAAAATTACATCATAAATATTCCCTTCCCTTATCAGAATGTAGTGCAAGGAGTCCTAGTTCCACAATAAATTGTTGTTTTGTTCCATAATGTCCAATACTAGTGTCCAATTAGCTGCATTTGCTATCACTTTCAGCTCACGTGCCCAAAAACTGACTGCTGGTCCAGGTCAACTCGCACGAAAACTTCAAAAAAATATATTCCAGGTCGAATAAACTGGTCAAACTAAGTAGAGAATCAATCTTCAGATTGCTATTTTCATTTATATCCAATAATGTTCCAACCGGATCATTTGTTTTCAGCTGCAGCCAAATGGAACGACGGTGGCACCCACAGAGAAATGCGCCACAGGAAAATGGCATTCTGTCGAGACACTGACTATTTCCCCTCCCATTCGGTCAAAGTTCACAGCAAATGTTCCATTCCACTTTTTACTGAATGAGGACATCTAGTAGAAGGCGTAGGAAGTGCTACCAGATCCATATCTTGTTGGGAAAGGAAGGGGCGATGACGTCAAAGTTGACCCACATTCAGAATCTCCCTTCTTGTTTGGAAGATTGCCTGCCCTATGAGTTCTGTTATACTCACAGACATCATTCAAACCGTTTTAGAAACTTCCGAGTGTTTTCTATCCAATGGTAGTAATAATATGCATATATTAGCAATCTAGGACAGAGTAGGATGCAGTTCACTATGGGCACGCAATTCATCCAAAGTGATAATACTGCCCCCTATCCTCAAAAAGTTTTAAGGGTTAAAAAAAGTAAAAATAATTCATTAGAATTAAGGGTTAGTTTAGGGTTGGGCTAGGGGTAGCATTAGTGGACAATTAGCTGAAATGTTGTTGATAGTTAATAAACAACTACTGATCATCTACAAACCATCTACTTGGGGACTATCCAAATAAAGTGTTCGCATCATTCAAATGTATTTATATAGCACATATTGTATTTTAGCCCTTCTTAATTAATATTTCTGAAGTGTAATTAATGTATTTCTGAGATTTCTATGTTTTTTACTTCATATCCAATAAGAAGTTTGGTTTATTTTGGGATTTCTTGCTGGATTTCGCAATTGAACATTTAGGCCTACATTCAGTCAGATCAAGAATTAACCAGCAATAGCCGACACCCGCATAGCTGATGTTTTGGTGGTGTCGGAAGTGTCAAATCGGTGAGCAGCAGCTCTTGATCATTGCCATGAAGCCACACCCGTCCTACTCACATTAGAAGCTCAAAACGAGAAAGTGTAGGAGTAATGGCAAGGCTGCATGGGATTTATCTTAATGTGACCGTCCAGCAAATGGAAATGGCCACTTTATGTATAATACCAGGAGCTGCTTGTGGATTTGACAGCTCTTAACACAGTTCTGCCGACACCGTCAAAACATCAGCTATGCGGATGTTGGCTAAAGCAGGTCTGATTGAGTTGGGCCCTTACTTTCATTGGAGGACAAAAACATTATTGCTTAGGCTGCAATACTCCAGTAGTAGCTAGCGCTACTAGGTTAGGGTCGCCGGCAAATTATTTTTCAACTAAAACAGAGGCTTGATGTGGGATGTGAATTTGTGATTCAGATGCTGAGCCTGTACATTTGAGTTGATTGGGGAATTTTGGTTTGATTCTGCATGTCAGCTGCTTCTTTTTTTACATCATTCTTGACATGACATTCTGTTAGCTGCATTGTTTCTCTGTTAGCTGCATTGTTTCTCTGTTAGCTGCATTGTTTCTCTGTTAGCTGCATTGTTTCTCTGTTAGCTGCATTGTTTCTCTGTTAGCTGCATTGTTTCTCTGTTAGCTGCATTGTTTCTCTGTTAGTGGCATTGTTTCTCTGTTAGCTGCATTGTTTCTCTGTTAGCTGCATTGTTTCTCTGTTAGCTGCATTGTTTCTCTGTTAGCTGCATTGTTTCTCTGTTAGCTGCATTGTTTCTCTGTTAGCTGCATTGTTTCTCTGTTAGTGGCATTGTTTCTCTGTTAGTGGCATTGTTTCTCTGTTAGTGGCATTGTTTCTCTGTTAGTGGCATTGTTTCTCTGTTAGCTGGCATTGTTTCTCTGTTAGCTGCATTGTTTCTCTGTTAGCTGCATTGTTTCTCTGTTAGCTGCATTGTTTCTCTGTTAGCTGCATTGTTTCTCTGTTAGTGGCATTGTTTCTCTGTTAGTGGCATTGTTTCTCTGTTAGTGGCATTGTTTCTCTGTTAGTGGCATTGTTTCTCTGTTAGCTGCATTGTTTCTCTGTTAGCTGCATTGTTTCTCTGTTAGCTGGCATTGTTTCTCTGTTAGCTGCATTGTTTCTCTGTTAGCTGCATTGTTTCTCTGTTAGCTGCATTGTTTCTCTGTTAGCTGCATTGTTTCTCTGTTAGCTGCATTGTTTCTCTGTTAGTGGCATTGTTTCTCTGTTAGTGGCATTGTTTCTCTGTTAGCTGCATTGTTTCTCTGTTAGCTGGCATTGTTTCTCTGTTAGCTGCATTGTTTCTCTGTTAGCTGCATTGTTTCTCTGTTAGCTGCATTGTTTCTCTGTTAGTGGCATTGTTTCTCTGTTAGTGGCATTGTTTCTCTGTTAGCTGCATTGTTTCTCTGTTAGCGGCATTGTTTCTCTGTTAGTGGCATTGTTTCTCTGTTAGCTGCATTGTTTCTCTGTTAGTGGCATTGTTTCTCTGTTAGCTGCATTGTTTCTCTGTGAGCTGCATTGTTTCTCTGTTAACTGCATTGTTTCTCTGTTAGCTGCATTGTTTCTCTGTTAGTGGCATTGTTTCTCTGTTAGTGGCATTGTTTCTCTGTTAACTGCATTGTTTCTCTGTTAGTGGCATTGTTTCGCTGTTAGCGGTATTGTTTCTCTGTTAGCGGCATTGTTTCTCTGTTAGTGGCATTGTTTCTCTGTTAGTGGCATTGTTTCTCTGTTAGTGGCATTGTTTCTCTGTTAGCTGCATTGTTTCTCTGTTAGCGGCATTGTTTCTCTGTTAACTGCATTGTTTCTCTGTTAGTGGCATTGTTTCTCTGTTAGTGGCATTGTTTCTCTGTTAGCGGCATTGTTTCTCTGTTAGCGGCATTGTTTCTCTGTTAGTGGCATTGTTTCTCTGTTAGCTGCATTGTTTCTCTGTTAGTGGCATTGTTTCTCTGTTAGCTGCATTGTTTCTCTGTTAGTGGCATTGTTTCTCTGTTAGTGGCATTGTTTCTCTGTTAGTGGCATTGTTTCTCTGTTAGCGGCATTGTTTCTCTGTTAGTGGCATTGTTTCTCTGTTAGTGGCATTGTTTCTCTGTTAGCTGCATTGTTTCTCTGTTAGTGGCATTGTTTCTCTGTTAGTGGCATTGTTTCTCTGTTAGTGGCATTGTTTCTCTGTTAGCGGCATTGTTTCTCTGTTAGTGGCATTGTTTCTCTGTTAGCTGCATTGTTTCTCTGTTAGTGGCATTGTTTCTCTGTTAGCTGCATTGTTTCTCTGTTAGTGGCATTGTTTCTCTGTTAGTGGCATTGTTTCTCTGTTAGTGGCATTGTTTCTCTGTTAGCTGCATTGTTCTCTGTTAGTGGCATTGTTTCTCTGTTAGTGGCATTGTTTCTCTGTTAGTGGCATTGTTTCTCTGTTAGCGGCATTGTTTCTCTGTTAGTGGCATTGTTTCTCTGTTAGCTGCATTGTTTCTCTGTTAGTGGCATTGTTTCTCTGTTAGCTGCATTGTTTCTCTGTTAGTGGCATTGTTTCTCTGTTAGTGGCATTGTTTCTCTGTTAGTGGCATTGTTTCTCTGTTAGCGGCATTGTTTCTCTGTTAGTGGCATTGTTTCTCTGTTAGCTGCATTGTTTCTCTGTTAGTGGCATTGTTTCTCTGTTAGTGGCATTGTTTCTCTGTTAGTGGCATTGTTTCTCTGTTAGTGGCATTGTTTCTCTGTTAGTGGCATTGTTTCTCTGTTAGTGGCATTGTTTCTCTGTTAGTGGCATTGTTTCTCTGTTAGTGGCATTGTTTCTCTGTTAGCGGCATTGTTTCTCTGTTAGCTGCATTGTTTCTCTGTTAACTGCATTGTTTCTCTGTTAGCGGCATTGTTTCTCTGTTAGCTGCATTGTTTCTCTGTTAGTGGCATTGTTTCTCTGTTAGCTGCATTGTTTCTCTGTTAGCTGCATTGTTTCTCTGTTAGCTGCATTGTTTCTCTGTTAGTGGCATTGTTTCTCTGTTAGCGGCATTGATTCTCTGTTAGTGGCATTGTTTCTCTGTTAACTGCATTGTTTCTCTGTTAGTGGCATTGTTTCTCTGTTAGTGGCATTGTTTCTCTGTTAGCTGCATTGTTTCTCTGTTAGCTGCATTGTTTCTCTGTTAGTGGCATTGTTTCTCTGTTAGCGGCATTGTTTCTCTGTTAGTGGCATTGTTTCTCTGTTAGCTGCATTGTTTCTCTGTTAGCTGCATTGTTTCTCTGTTAGCTGCATTGTTTCTCTGTTAGTGGCATTGTTTCTCTGTTAACTGCATTGTTTCTCTGTTAGTGGCATTGTTTCTCTGTTAGTGGCATTGTTTCTGTCTCTGTTAGCTGCATTGTTTCTCTGTTAGCTGCATTGTTTCTCTGTTAGCTGCATTGTTTCTCTGTTAGCTGCATTGTTTCTCTGTTAGCTGCATTGTTTCTCTGTTAACTGCATTGTTTCTCTGTTAGCTGCATTGTTTCTCTGTTAGCTGCATTGTTTCTCTGTTAGCTGCATTGTTTCTCTGTTAGCTGCATTGTTTCTCTGTTAGTGGCATTATTTCTCTGTTAGTGGCATTGTTTCTCTGTTAGTGGCATTGTTTCTCTGTTAGTGGCATTGTTTCTCTGTTAGTGGCATTGTTTCTCTGTTAGCTGCATTGTTTCTCTGTTAGTGGCATTGTTTCTCTGTTAGTGGCATTGTTTCTCTGTTAGTGGCATTGTTTCTCTGTTAGCTGCATTGTTTCTCTGTTAGTGGCATTGTTTCTCTGTTAGCGGCATTGTTTCTCTGTTAGCTGCATTGTTTCTCTGTTAGTGGCATTGTTTCTCTGTTAACTGCATTGTTTCTCTGTTAACTGCATTGTTTCTCTGTTAGCTGCATTGTTTCTCTGTTAGTGGCATTGTTTCTCTGTTAGTGGCATTGTTTCTCTGTTAACTGCATTGTTTCTCTGTTAACTGCATTGTTTCTCTGTTAGCTGCATTGTTTCTCTGTTAGCTGCATTGTTTCTCTGTTAACTGCATTGTTTCTCTGTTAACTGCATTGTTTCTCTGTTAGCTGCATTGTTTCTCTGTTAGTGGCATTGTTTCTCTGTTAGTGGCATTGTTTCTCTGTTAGCTGCATTGTTTCTCTGTTAGCGGCATTGTTTCTCTGTTAGTGGCATTGTTTCTCTGTTAGCTGCATTGTTTCTCTGTTAGTGGCATTGTTTCTCTGTTAGCTGCATTGTTTCTCTGTTAGTGGCATTGTTTCTCTGTTAGTGGCATTGTTTCTCTGTTAGTGGCATTGTTTCTCTGTTAGTGGCATTGTTTCTCTGTTAGTGGCATTGTTTCTCTGTTAGCTGCATTGTTTCTCTGTTAGTGGCATTGTTTCTCTGTTAGCTGCATTGTTTCTCTGTTAGTGGCATTGTTTCTCTGTTAGCTGCATTGTTTCTCTGTTAGTGGCATTGTTTCTCTGTTAGTGGCATTGTTTCTCTGTTAGCTGCATTGTTTCTCTGTTAGTGGCATTGTTTCTCTGTTAGCTGCATTGATTCTCTGTTAGTGGCATTGTTTCTCTGTTAGTGGCATTGTTTCTCTGTTAGTGGCATTGTTTCTCTGTTAACTGCATTGTTTCTCTGTTAACTGCATTGTTTCTCTGTTAACTGCATTGTTTCTCTGTTAGCTGCATTGTTTCTCTGTTAGTGGCATTGTTTCTCTGTTAACTGCATTGTTTCTCTGTTAGTGGCATTGTTTCTCTGTTAGTGGCATTGTTTCTCTGTTAGTGGCATTATTTCTCTGTTAGTGGCATTGTTTCTCTGTTAGCTGCATTGATTCTCTGTTTGCGGCATTGGGTTTAGTGCTAACTGACCATTATGAAGTGCTAACACAAGTTCAATAGCTTTATCATCTATTTACAACAAAAATTGTCATTTGATTTTGGCTTCTGAACATGCACAACACATGAACTGTTTTGATGATGGAAACACAATACCGTTATTCAATCTAACTCCACAGAAGACACCCGACTATCTTTGACATGCCACAGCTCCACAGCTCTCTGATTCCTGACACCTACATCTAATCATGTCGTCGAGAGGGAGGTGCCACAGGAGATATTTGAGGCGCAAAAAGCGGTTTCATTTGAAAGCAAACACTTTCCAATCACTGGCTGACATTATCAGGTCTATTGACTTGTAAGTCTGTTTGCAGTTGGCCTATCTGGCGGTGTGACGTCATATTGTGTCCCCATTCCCTATATCTATCTCTTCTTTGTTCCCCACTGTCAGCCGTGTGTGCCCAGACGTTGGTTGTTATGAAACATTGTGCCGTGCCTGGTTCAGAGCTGATAGGATAAATCATGACAGGGTGTTGGAAATGTGTGTGAGCGAGTTAACGTGCTAACTAACAGAAGAGCAGACTGGTGTATAATCTAAGTGGTGTTGCCTCACCTTGTGATTGGAGTTATCACTGTCACTGTGCCAACTTCATATATTGATGTAATGTGACCGCTGAAGATATATCATGTAGTAAATGTAAATTGTGGGAAAATCACCACTTAATTTGCTGTTCTGTTTTGTATCTAGCAAGTATGTTGCTGTGTGTGTTGCTAGCAAATGACCAGTCCTAGTTGTATTGCTAGTGACAGTATCATGCAGTGTTCAAAACAACTGGGACCTCGGAACTGGGAAATCTCTGACTTCAATGGGTTCAAGACAAATGAGGGGAAAAAAGCTCTGACTGAAGATTTTCTTTTTTTAACAGTCATCCAACTCAGAATTCCAAGTTGGGAACTCAGGCCTCTTTCTAGAGCCCAGACTTTGCAACTTGAGGAAAAATGTCATAACTTGACTCCATCACCTCCTTGATTACCTGCACTCTATATGTCACTCCCTTTGGTTTCTTCCCCAGTCATCATTGTTCGTGTTTCTTGTTTTGTTCATTTATTCATTGAATGTATTCACTCCCTGAACTTGCTTTCCGACTCCCAGCGTACATCGTTACTGTAATAGTACTATACTGCAGTTAAGTACACCACCTATTCAGTAGGAATTACTTGTGCTTTGATGTCCAAATGCAGTAGATCCAGTTGAGCTTTTGGCTTTCTGCCCATCAGCATCTCAGCTGGAGTCTGTCCTGTTGTTGTTTGTGGTGTAATGCCATGTCATTCATCCTTTTGATCCCGTCTTTCAGTGTCTGCACAGCCCGCTCCGCTAAGCCGTTCGAGGAAGGGTGAAACAGAGCTCTGCGGACATGGCGAATCCTGTTTCTCCGCATGATTTCTTGAGACAAGTCAAAGGTGAAGGTTGTCGCATTGCCTGAACTAGAGAGTCACCTGGCTCAGCTTGTCAATGGTTGTTGTCGCTGTGATGTTGCTCATAATGGGAGTCTCCAGCCACTTGGAGTGCATGTCCACCATGACAAGGAACATGTGGGCCTGCAAAGTCTATGTGCAGCCTGGGCCATGGGCGGTTAGGCCACTCCCACGGTTGTAGTGGCGTGGATGGGGCCATCTTCTTCGATTAGGCACTCAAAACAGAATTATTATTATTATTTTTTTTTTTTAAGTATTGATCCATGTTAGGCCACCAGATACAGTTGAAGTCGAGAAGTTTACATACATTAAGTTGAAGGTGCCTTTAAACAGCTTGGAAAATTCCTGAAAAAAAATGTCAATGCATTAGAAGCTTCTAATAGGCTACTTTTTATAAGTTGAGTCAATTGGAGGTGTACCTGTGGATGTATTTCAAGGCCTACCTTCAAACTCAGTGCCTCTTTCCTTGACATCATGGGGCAATCAAAAGAAATCAGCCAAGACCTCAGAAACAAAATTGTAGACCTCCACAAGTCTGGTTCATCTAGCAATTTCCAAACGCCTGAAGGTACCACGTTCCTCTGTACAAACAATAGTACGCAAGTATAAACACCATGGGACAACGCAGACGTCACACCGCTCAGGAAGGAAGGAGACATGTTCTGTCTCCTAGAGATGAACGTACTGTGGTGCGAAAAGTGCAAATTAATCCCAGACAACAGCAAAGGACCTTGTGAAGATGCTGGAGGAAACAGGTACAAAAGTATCTATATCCACAGTAAAATGAGTCCTATATCGACATAACCTGAAAGGCCGCTCAGCAAGGAAGAAGCCACTGCTCCAAAACCGCCATAAAAAAGCCAGACTATGGTTTGCAAATGTACACGTGGACTAAGATTGTACTTTTTGGAGAAATGTCCTCTGGTCTGATGAAATAGACTGTTTGGCCATAATGACCATTGTAATGTTTGGAGAAAAAAAGGGGATGCTTGCAAGCCGAAGAACGCCATCCCCACTGTGAAGCACGGGTGTAACGGTTTTCTTGAGTTGAAGGAGAGGAGGACCAAAACGCAGCGTGGTTATTAGTCATGTTTCTTTAATAAAGAAACTGTACATGAATAGAAACAAAACAAGAAATGTGAAAAACCAAAACAGCCCTATCTGGTGCACAGGAACAATCACCCACAAAACCCAACACCAAACAGGCTACCTAAATATGGTTCCCAATCAGAGACAATGACTAACCTAGCCTCTGATTGGGAACCATATCAGGCCAAACATAGAAATAGACAAACTAGACATAACATAGAATGCCCACTCAGATCACACCCTGACCAAACAAAACATAGAAACATACAAAGCAAACTATGGTCAGGGTGTGACAACGGGGGTGCCAGCATCATGTTGTGGGGGTGCTTTGCTGCAGGAGGAACTGGTGCACTTCACAAAATAGATGGCATCATGAGGGAGGAAAAATATGTGGATATATTGAAGCAACATCTCAAGACATCAGTCAGGAAGTTAAAGCTTGGTCGCAAATGGGTCTTCCAAATGGACAATGACCCCAAGCATATTTCCAATGGCAAAATGGCTTAAGGACAACAAAGGCAAGATATTGCCCTGACCTCAATCCCATAGAAAATATGTGGGCAGAACTGAAAAAGTGTGTGAGCAAGAAGGCCTACAAACCAGACTCAGTTACACCAGCTCTGTCAGGAGGAATGGGCCAAAATTCACCCAACTTATTGTGGGAAGCTTGTGGAAGGCTCCCCCCGAAACGTTTGACCCAAGTTAAACAATTTAAAGGCAATGCTACCAAATACTAATTGAGTGTATGTAAACTTCTGACCCACTGGGAATGTGATGAAAGAAATAAAAGCTGAAATAAATCATTCTCTCTACTAATATTCTGACATTTCACATTCTTGAAATAAAGTGGTGATTCTCACTGACCTAAAACAGAATTTTTACTAGGGTTAAATGTTGTATTGTATATTGTATTAATTGTGAAAAACTGAGTTTAAATGTATTTGGCTAATGTGTATGTAAACTTCCGACTTCAACTGTATAAGATCTGGTTCAACTTTTCATCCTGGAGGCACCCTGGTGAGTATCATGAACGTCGTCCATGACTTGTGAACAGCCAGTCAAAAGTTTGGACAAACCTACTCATTCAAGGATTTTTCTTTATTTTACTATTTTCTACATTGTAGAATAATGGTGAAGACGTTAAAACTTGAAATAACACTTGTATTTGTAGTAGTAACCTAGTAGTAACCTAAAATATTTTAGATTCTTCAAAGTAGCCACCGTTTGCCTTGATGACAGCTTTGCACACTCTTGGCATTTTCTCAGCTTCATAAGGTCTCACCTGGAATGCATTTCAATTAACAGGTATGCCTTGTTAAAGGTTCATTTGTGGACTTTCTTTCCTTCTTAATGCTTTTGTGCCAATCAGTTGTGTTGGGACAAGGTAGTATACAGTGGTATACACAAGATAGCCCTATTTGGTAAAAGACCAAGTCCATAATATGGCAAGAACAGCTCAAATAAGCAACGTGAAATAAACAGTACATCATTACTTTAAGACTTGAAGGTCAGTCAATCCTGAAAATGTCAAGATCTTTGAAAGTTTCTTCAAGTGCATTCGCAAAAACCATCAAGCGCTGTGATGAAACTGGCTCTCATGAGGACCGCCACAGGAAAGGAAGACCCAGAGTTACCTCTTCTGCAGAGGGTAAGTTCATTAGAGTTAACTGCAGCCTTCACAGAGTTCAAGTAGCAGACACATCTCAACATCAACTGTTCAGAGGAGACTACGTGAATCTGGCCTTCATGGTCCTATTGCTGCAAAGAAACCACAACTAAAGGACAAATAAGAGGAGACTTCCTTGGGCCAAGAAACATGAGCAATCGACATCAGACCGGTGGAAATCTGTCCTTTGGTGTGATGAGTCCAAATTAGAGATTTTTGGTTCCATCCGCCGTGTCTTTGTGAGAAGGAGAGTAGGTGAACAGATGATCTCTGCCTGTGTGGTTCCCATCGAGAAGCATGGAGGAGGAGGTGTGATGGTGTGGAGGTGCTTTGCTGGTGACACTGTCAGTGATTTATGTAGAATTCAAGGCACACCTAACCAGCATGGTTAATGGTTAAACACCTAATCAGCATTCTACAGCGATACAGTGTTGAAACTGGTGAAAACGTGGCACTGTGGTGTAGAACTCGCCCTATAAGTATAAGCAAGAGTTAGAGACAGAGAGAGGGACAGAGAGAGAGAAGTATAGAGAGAGGAATAGAGAGAGTGCTACGAAGAGAGATAATGCATGCAAAATAGACGTCTAGCTAATGCAGTTGTAAGCCTTCACTGGCTTATTGTTGGTGCATGTCCAATTTTCCAACTCAAGGCAACATGCTAAACAAATTATATATGTTTATTTTACAGCATTGCACAGAGCTGTGCTTTGTCATTTTGTTGCCATATGGGTAAACATACACCAAGGCCACAGTGATGGGGAAGCAACCTTCTTTACAACCTTACAACCACATGAACAGTCGACATGTTATTCAATGACCTGGAGTACCCAATAAACAAACTGCTGTGAGGATCACATGACATGTGATCACCGGTTATGAAAGGCTGATCAGAGGTTAAGCAATAACACTTGACCTATGTATATGATCACATGGCTTGTGGGATCACTGGAAGGCGAGATAGGATCACTCTGAGATTATTGCAATTGATGGTGTTAGCAAGATTGTAATGACTTTAAAAGATCAAACAAAAATACCTGATTGTTGAAATGTAATTGAATAGTAATTGAGTTTAAGAGTCCTACAGTACATGAAAAGTCAACCCAGCACTATGCAATGCAAAGTGTTTTCAGTTGGTTTTTACAGCAGGGAAAATCATTGACATTTTATTTGAGCATGGGAAAAAGAACAACAGCAGGCTTACATTTACATTTACATACTGCAAATTGATTACATTGAAATGTTTGTCTCGTTAGTTTCCATCCAAGAGCATTCAGTCACTTCTCAATCATCGAGACTTGCTTTGAAGAAAAACACATTTTATAGTCGCGGGACCGAAAGCGAACGAAATGCTCATTTTTTTTATTGGGAATCAACTGCTGTCATTAACATCTGGTAGTTGTTAGGTTACACCTATCCTTTTGGTTGATCCTTATAAAGTGTTGCATCTTACACATTCAAACAATTTTACTCATCATCAAGACGCACTGATGTTAACTGGCATACAGTAAAACCATGGTCATGGTTCTCCACCTCCACAGCCATGACATCATACTACCACCAGTTGAACCGGATAATATCCATCAACCATCGGAATCCCCAAAGCAGGGACACTTCTCTCTGATCCTAATGGTTCTGACTACCAGAGATCATTTACATAGTGGTTGTAGATTATATCAGCTCTTATAGGACAGACAAAGGGGAAGGCAGGTGGGAGGGGAGAGGGAAAGAGAGGGAGAGAGAGAGATAGAGAGAGCAAGAAGGAGACATGGGGAGAGAGAGACACACATAGGGCTCTTTCACATATCCCCTGTATGATCCAGATCATAGAGAGTTTGGTACCCTGATTCATGCTAAAAAGCATGTGTGAAAGGCAAATAAACTCTGACTGAAACTATTCCTGGACCTGTGTGCGTAGCGGGAATTGTGATGTGGCAGTGTGAGTTGCATGGACCAGAGTACCAGGTATTGTGATGGGCAGCGTGAGTTAAATGGACCAGAGTACCAGATATTGTGATGGGCAGCGTGAGTTAAATGGACCTGAGTACCAGATATTGTGATGGGCAGCGTGAGTTAAATGGACCTGAGTACCAGGTATTGTGATGGGCAGCGTGAGTTGCATGGATATTTTTGCCCGTTATAAATGAGCTAGCTTGCTGACGTCATGTGCGTCTCTTAAATCGCTTCCTGAAACTGTTTTCAGGTCTTGTGAATGCAAAAAAATATATATTTAGTTGAGTTTAAACAAACGCTCGAGAAAACCGAACCATATGTGAAAACGCCCAACATTATTTAAAGTGGCATTGTTTAAAGTGACTAGTGATCCATTTATTAAGGTGGCCAGTGATTGGGTCTCAATGTGGGCAGCAGCCTCTCTGAGTTAGTGATTGCTGTTTAGCAGTCTGATGCCCTTGAGATAGAAGCTGTTTTTCACTTTGATGCACCTGTACTGACCTAGCCTTCTGGATGTTGAGGGTCAGTGAAGTGGAGATGTTGTTTCCTACTTTCGCCACCTGGGGGCGGCCCGTCAGAAAGTCCAGTACCCAATTGCACAGGCCAGGGTTGAGACCCAGGGCCTCCAGGTTGATGATGAGCTTGGAGGGTACAATGGTGTTGAATGCTGAGCTGTAGTCAATGACCAGCATTCTTACATAGGTATTCCTCTTGTCCAGATGGGATAGGGCAGTGTTCAGTGCGATGGCAATTTCATTGTCTGTGGACCTGTTGGGGCGGTATGCAAACTGAAGAGGGTCTAGGGTGGTGTAGAGGTGATATGATCCTTGACTAGTCTCTCAAAGAATTTCATGATGACAGAAGTGAGTGCAATGGGGCGATAGTCATTCAGTTCAGTTACCTTAGCTTTCTTGGGTACAGGAACAATGGTGGCCATCTTGAAGCATGTGGGGACAGCAGACTGGGATAGGGAGTAATTGAATATGTCCGTAAACACACCAGTCAGCTGGTCTGCTCATGCTCTGAGGACGCGGCTAGGGATGCCGTCTGGGCCAGCAGCCTTGTGAGGGTTAACACATTTGAATGTTTTACTCACGTCGGCTACGGAGAATGGGAGGGGGGGGGCACAGTCCTTGTTAGTGGGCTGCGACGGTGGCACTGTCCTCATAGTGGGCAAACAAGGTGTTAAGTTTGTCTGGAAGCGTGATGTCATTGTCCGTGACATGGCTGGTTTTCTTTTCGTAGTCCGTGATTTTCTGTAGACCCTGCCACATACGTTTTGTTTCTGAGCCGTTAAATTGCGACTCCACTTTGTCCCTGTACTGGCATTTCGCTTGATTGATTGCCTAGTGGAGGGAATAACTACACTGTTTATATTCAGCCATATTCCCAGACCTCTTTCCATGGTTAAATGCGGAGGTTCGCGCTTTCAGTTTTGCGCGAATGAGTGACCAGGGAGTACTCCTGCGCTGTTTTATCACCCCCCACCCCTCCTTTCCTGAGATGATTGTACTGTAATAGAGGAAACTAGCCAATGAGTACATCCCCAGCCTAGGTCTATGTGGAAAACAAACTGTTTCCAAAGGATTTTTATTATTGTCCAAGGGATCATTATCACAATTTACATAGGCTCCTATTGGACAGAGAGAGACGGAGGGTCTGCCACAGTTGACCTGCATAATGAACAGTGTCGGGAACCAATGCTAGACCATGTAGCAGAGAAGAGCAATGTTCCATCATCAGCTGACCTCAGGGAGTATAACCTCAGATTTTTTTTTTTAAGTGTCTAAAGGATTTCGTTATTGTCAAAGTAAAAGCCAGAATTGAGTAAATCAATCACATCAATAACCATACATTTAATCTCCTCTCGGAGTAGCCTACATACGTCCTGATTGGATGTGGTCTGGTATGAGATAATAATCAGAAGAATATAAGTGGGCCCTGTGGCAGAGATGAAAGCGCTAAACACAGTAGAGAGGTTATCTGTTTTGCTTGGAACCCCTACAGAGACTTCCCATGTGGAAATGTGTCAATATACCGTAATCAACTTACACTGTGGGAAACCAACATGTAGTACTTACAGTATCTGCATCTCATTGCACAAGGCATGGACATTATCATGAACATACCATTTATTTGAGATCTATTTTCCTGAACTACTGCCATTGTGTTTATTCCTGCACTGTTTATCACCCCCCCCCCCCCCCCCCGAGCTGAAAGCTGTAATAGAGGAAACTGTTTTCATTGAAGTATTTCCTTCTTTTGTGTATAAATAAAGTGTCTCTGTAATTTCCTCCCTGGATCCATACAGAACACGAGAGGGATTCAATCAGAGCAAAGTGCTTGTGCTGCTGGTGCTTGTGGGGCTTGCACTGTTGCACTGGCAGCTGTAACACAGTCAAGTGATTTATAAAGTTGGTTGTGGACTCTGGAAAACAGTGTGAACGAACACTGGAGGGAACATGGGCCAGGGCCTGCTTTTAGATTAAGACCTTCTTCTCAACAGGCTACTGTGTGCTTCCCTTCACAAATCCCCACACAAATCTCTCTGGCTGGGAGGGAAGTTACAATGCTTCTGCACTTCACTTTTGTAGTATTGGTGCTGCACAGCACAGCACAGGCACTGGGCTACACACAGTACTTCTCACAAACACACATTCACACAGCACGCACTTCCACATGTTACAAGGGAAAGGGTGGTCGGGGAGTGAAAAAGAGGAAAACATTTTCGGACCAGCTTTCTCCCCCAGACTTTATTTCAGGCTAATGGCACATGGAGGGAGGGGATCGTTAGGCTAACTCCTGGACTGTAGTAGCATCTATTACAGTGCTAAAACGTTGCTCTCTCCCAACGGGACCAGCACACTATCACCGCTTACACCAAACCTTCCCGCAGAATGTCAGCCTTCTCTAAGGACTCATGACTTGAGTCGTAAGGAGAGGGAGATGGAGAAAATAGCACCTAGGGAGAGGTGGAAAGAGGGAAGGAGAGAGAGAGAGAGAGAGAGAGAGAGAGAGAGAGAGAGAGAGAGAGAGAGAGAGAGAGAGAGGAGAGAGAGAGAGAGAGAGAGAGAGAGAGAGAGAGAGAGAGAAAAGTGAAGAGGGTGAAGGAGAGATCGGAGAGGAAGATGGAATTGAGAAAAAAACCTCCAGAGAGAGAGAAAGGGAAATGGTAAGAGAGGAAATAAGAGAGAGAGAGATGAATTAATGTAGAAAAGAGGCTGCAGAGAGCCAAAGGGAGGGAAAGAAAGCAAGAGAGTGAAGGGGAGAGAGAGTGGAAGAAAATAGGTGAGGGTGAGTCAGATGGAGAAAATATTTTCCAGACAGAGAGCAGGAGAGAGAGGGAGGATTTACTGTAGGTAAAAGAAAAAAGAGGGTGAGTGGAAAGATGAAGAGAGGGAAGGAAGGCAAGACAGAGAAAGAAAGTGGAAGCGAGAGTGATGGAGAAAACCAGAGGAAGAAATGAAGAGGGTGAGTGAGAGAGAAGGAGATTAAGAGAGGAGAATGCCCTGAGGGACCTCAGTTCCTTGGCAGCTCCCCAGTGACACAAGGGCCTCAAAGGTCATTTGGGAGTCATTGTGAGGTTACCAGTTTTGATCTCCGCAGAGAATCCTCTACTGGTCTCCAATTAACCCCGCTGACAATCTCCCTTTTAAACCATGACAGGAAGAGCGGGCCTTTTTTTACAAATGACAGATCCATAGATAAGCAAACTGTGTTCTGTTAATAGCTGGTTATTGTCCGCAAATGTACAAGTATGGGTCTAATTGTGCCATCAGTCTTTATAGACCTGACAGGAGTGAGCGGAGAGGGGACATAGAGCGACAACAAAAATAGCTCAGCCAGGTCACCCTTGTTATAAGTCAGTAACCATCGTCTGAAGACGTTGGGAAATGACATGGAATCCGGCCACTAGGGGCAACAGCACTCACAGAGTGCTGTGTGGACAGGGATGGCAGAAAGTTGTTTTTGAGATTTTTGTTTTTAAGCCTGTCCCGAAATTTAACCCTTTACAGTTAATGCCTGATCTCAAGATTCCAGAGTTAATGCCTGAACTTAACTTTAAACACTTCGACATGTGACGTTTGCAAGAACGTTTGAGAAACATGGATGAACATCTAATTCCGATGTGACACTGAGAGCTAGCTGAAATAACTACTAGCTAGCTGGAATAACTACTAGCTAGCTGGAATAACTACTAGCTAGCTGGAATAACTACTAGCTAGCTGGAATCTTCCTTTTAGTTGAAAAAAAACAGACAAGTGTTTCAATAATCCATTTTTCATTTTCCATTGGTTTTGTCTTGTCTTACCACACACCTGTTTTCAATCCCATTCATTACCTGTTGTGTATTTAACCCTCTGTTTCCCCTCATGTCTTTGTCAGAGATTGTTTTATTGTTAGTGTTGTTTAGTTGTTGTGTTGGTGCGCGACGGGTCCTCGTACCCATGTTTATTCATGTCTGTATGTTTTAGTGTTATGTTCTGTGGACATTTATTAAAAGACTCCATTTACACTCCATTTTGACTCTCCTGCACCTGACTTCCCTGCCACCTACACACACGGCGCTGACAGCTGTCTAGTAAAGGGAAACCATTTTTATACATCCAACTAATCGGCAATTGTCACAAGGCACACTTGCACCTTCATTAGAGTGTCCGTAGTAACTGAACAAAGGTGCACGGTTTCACACACACACGTCATTAACGATGAATTAGAATGGCTGTGACAGGTGGACAGATGCTTGTTAGTCAAGCTGTTAAAGCAAAATCACACACGAGCCATATCTCTTTACCATACACACATACATGTGTGTACACACACACACACACACACACACACACACACACACACACACACACACACACACACACACACACATGTATACAGCAAATACACAAATAAATAGAAAGTCCTCAACTGGCAGCTTCATTAAATAGTGCCCACAAAACAACAGTCTCAATGTCAACAGTGAAGAGGCGACTCCGGGATGCTGGCCTTCTAGGCAGAGTTCCTCTGTCCAGTCTCAACGTCAACAGTGAAGAGGCGACTCCGGGATGCTGGCCTTCTAGGCAGAGTTCCTCTGTCCAGTCTCAATGTCAACAGTGAAGAGGCGACTCCGGGATGCTGGCCTTCTAGGCAGAGTTCCTCTGTCCAGTCTCAATGTCAACAGTGAAGAGGCGACTCCGGGATGCTGGCCTTCTAGGCAGAGTTCCTCTGTCCAGTGTCTGTGTTCTGTTGCCCATTTTAATCTTTTATTTTTGTTGTTAAGTCTGAGTCATGGCTATTTTTTTTACTTTGCCTCTCTGCCTAAAAGCCCAGCATTCACTGCTGATGTTGAGACTGGACAGAGGAACTCTGCCTAAAAGGCCAGCATTCCAGAGTCGCCTCTTCACTGCTGATGTTGAGACTGGACAGAGGAACTCTGCCTAAAAGGCCAGCATTCCAGAGTCGCTCTTCACTGCTGATGTTGAGACCGGTGTTTTTTTCACTTTGCCTCTCTGCCTAGAAGCCCAGCATTCCAGAGTCGCCTCTTCACTGCTGATGTTGAGACCGGTGTTTTGCGGGTACTATTTAATGAAGCTGCCAGTTGAGGACTTGGGAGGTGTCTGTTTCTCGAACTAGACACTCTAATATACTTGTCCTCTTGCTCAGTTTTGCACCGGGGCCTCCCACTCCTCTTTCTATTCTGGTTAGGGACAGTTTGCGCTGTTCTGTGAAGGGAGTAGTACATAGCATTGTACGAGATCTTCAGATTCTTGGCAAATGCTCACATAGCCTTCATTTCTCAGAACAAGAATAGATTGACGAGTTTAAGAAGAAAGGTCTTTGTTTCTGGCCATTTTGAACCTGTAATCGAACCCACAAATGCCGATGCTCTAGATACTCAACTAGACTCAAGAAGGACAGTTTTATTGCTTCTTTATTCAGGACAACATTTTTCAGCTGTGCTAACAGAATTGCAAAAAGGTTTTCTAATGATCAATTAGCCTTTTAAAAGGATCAACTTGGATTAGCTAACACAACGTGCCATTGGAACACAGGAGTGATGGTTGCTGATAATGGGCCTCTGTAAGCCTATGTAGATATCCCATAAAAAATCAGTTGTTTCCAGCTACAATAGTCATTTACAGAATTAAATATTCATTCACAACATTAACAATGTCTGCACTGTATTTCTGATCAATTTGATGTTATTTTAAATAGACAATAAAAATTGCTTTTCTTTAAAAAATAAATAAAAAAGGAAATATCTAAGTGACCCCAAACTTTTGAATGGTATATATATTTTTAAATTTTTAATTTGAACTTTTTTTATATACTATTTTTTCTTTACATTTTCGTACAGTCCATTTATATTTTTCAATGGGGCTATGCATTTGGGTGATGTTTTATCTCGCCTTAGTAGCCTCGTTTCACTGCCAGAAATAAAAAGAAACCATCTAGTGTTCAGCGAAATAACAACACCATGTCAAATACAGGTAGCCTAGTCATATAATTAACATCCAATCACATTAACCGTTACTCTCTCACGGGAATTCCACTAATGGTCCGTATGGAGCCAAACGTAGCTGCTGCTCATGTTGGTATCTGTACTGATGGCGCAAAAGCCATGACAGGGAGACATAGTAGAGTGGTAACGCACGTGCAAGCAGTTGCTCCCGACGCCACTTGAGTAGACTGCAGCATCCACCGATTGGCTCTTGCTGCCAAGGGAATGCCTGACAGCTTGAAAGACGTTTTGGACACTACAGTGAAAATGATTAACTTTGATAAAGCAAGGACCCTGAACTCTCCTGTATTTTCTGCACTATGCAATGATATGGGCAGCGACCATGTAACGCTTTTACACCAGTACAGATACCAACATGTGTGCTGGTTATCAATTTTTTAAATTGAGAGAAGAGCTTGTAGTTGACTTTACTGACCATAATTTCACTTGTCTGACCGCTTGCAAGATGATGAGTTTCTCACACGACTGGCCTATCTGGGTGATGTTTTTTCTGAATCTATGTTTTTTCTGAATCTCTGTTTTTTCTGAATCTAGGATTACAGGTACTCTCCACAACTACATTCAATGTGCGGGACAGGTCTTTCCATCATTGTATGCTTTTTTTTGTGTGCAAATAAACTCAAGCTTACGGACAATGTCAAATGAGATATAGCTAAGCACCTGAGTGAGTTGGGTGCTCAATTACGCAGGTACTTCCCAAAATGGATGACACAAACTGGATTCGTTATCCCTTTCATGCCCTGCCTCCAGTCCACTTACTGATATCTGAACAAGAGAGCCTCATCTAAATTGCAACAAGCAGATCTGTAAAAAATTAATTTAATCAGAAGCCACTGCCAGATTTCTGTATTGGGCTGTGCTCAGAGTATCCTGCCTCAGCAAATCTCGCTGTTAAGACCCTGATGCCCTTTGCAACCACGTACCTATGTGAGAGTGGATTCTCGGCCCTCACTAGCATGAAAACTAAATACAGGCACAGACTGTATGTGGAAAATGATTTAAGACAGACTCTCTCCAATACAACCCAACATTGCAGAGTTATGTGCATCCTTTCAAGCACACCCTTCTCATTAACCTGTGGTGAGTTATTCACAATTTTCCGTGAAAAAAAAGGTTTTAATTGTGAGATTGTTAAATAAAGAGCAAAATGATTGATTATTATTATTTGTGCCCTGGTCCTATAAGAGCTCTTTGTCACTTCCCACGTGTCGGGTTGTGACAACAACTCACACTCATTCTTATGTTTAATGAATAATTAGTATAGTGTTTGTGTGGGCCAGGCTTACGGTGATGGGATAAAACAACATTTAAGCTGACCCTGGTGCTAGAGGGGGTACGCACCTGGAGGTTGAATGTTTGAAGGGGTACAGGACTACAAAAGGTTTGGGAAACACTGCATTAGAACACACATTAAAACACACCCACACATCGAAATGAATCGTATTTGTTATTTTTCACAGTTTTTGACACCAATTTATAAAAAGCTACAATAGAAAGGCAACAATGTTTTTGAGTCCCTTGGAGTAATTAAAAACTCTCCACGCCCACAATGTTCCAGCCAGTAATAATACAACCTGCATGCCCTCTTGGAGGTTAATGTGTGCACACAAACATAATATATGACTTTGTACAGTGCATTCAGAAATTATTCACATGAATTAACAATGAAACGCTGAAAGGTCAATAAGTATTCAACCCTTTTGTTATGGCATATTATTTATTTATTTAACCCTTATTTTACCAGGTAAGTTGACTGAGAACATGACGAATGAGTTCAGGAGTAAAAATGTGCTTAGCAAGTCACATAGTAAGTAATATGGGCTCAATCTGTGTTCAATAATAATGGTTAACATTATTTTTTAATTACTACCCCATCTCTGTACCCCACACATACAGTTATCTGGAAGTCCTTCAGTCCAGCAGTGAATTTCAAACAAAGATTCAATCACAAACACCAGGGAGGTTTTCCAATGGTTCGCAAAGAAGGGCACTTTTTGATAGATTAGTAGTTAAAAAGAAAAGCTGACATTGAATATCCCTTTGAGCATGGTACAGTTATTAATTACACATTGGATGGTGTATCAACACACCCAGACACTACAAAGATACAGGCGTCCTTCCTAACTCAGTTGCTGAAGAGGAAGGAAACTGCTCAGGAATTTCACCATGAGACCAATGGTGATTTCAAAACAGTTACAGAGTGTAATGGCTGTGATAGGAAGTAACTGGAAGTAACTGGGGATGGATCAACATTGTCGTTACTCCACAAAACTAACATAAATGTGAAAAGTGAAAAGAAGGAAGCCTGTACAGAGCTTGAAGAATACAGAGCTTGAAGAATCTTTTAAAGAATAATAGGCAAATATTCTATAATCCAAGTGTGCGACTTTCACAGAAAGACTCACAGCTGTAATCACTGCCAAAGGTGATTCTAACATGTATTGACTCAGTGGGTTGAATACTTATCTAATCAAGATATATGAGTGTTTTATTTTCCATATATATGAAACAAATATTTAGAATTCTTCTTCTACTTTGACCTTGTGTAGATAAAATAAATAAATTTTAATCGCATTTTGTAACACAATAAAATGTGGAAAAAGTCAAGGGGTGTGAATTATTTCCGAAGGCAATGTATTTTGTATATACTCATATACAGTGCATTCGGAAAGTATTCAGACCCTTTGACTTTTCCACATTTTGTTGAATTAGAGCCTTATTCTAAAATCGATCAAATAAAAAAAAATGTCCTCATCAATCTACACACAATACCCCATAATGACAAAGCAAAAACAGAAATACCCTATTTACATAAGTATTCAGACCCTTTGCTTTGAGCTCAGGTGCATCCTGTTTACATTGATCATCCTTGAGATGTTTCTAAAACTTGATTGGGTCATGAGGTCTAAGGAATTGTCTGTAGACAGGATTGTGTCGAGGCACAGATCTGGGGGAAGGGGACCAAAGAAATCTGCAGCATTGAAGGTCAGCAAGAACATAGTGGCCTCTATCACTCTTAAATGGAAGAAGTTTGGAACCACCAAGACTTCCTAGAGCTGGCCGCCCTGCCAAACTGAGCAATCAGGGGAGAAGGGCCTGGTCAGGGAGGTGACCAAGAACCTGATGGTCCCTCTGACAGAGCTCCAGAGTTCCTCTGTGGAGATGGGAGAACCTTCTAGAACCATTCCTGCAGCACTCCACCAATCAGGCCTTTATGGTAGTGTGGCCACTCCTCAGTAAAAGGCACATGATAGCCCTCTTGGAGTTTACCAAAAGGCACCTATCTGGTCTGATGAAACCAAGATTGAACTTTTTGGCCTGAATGTCAAGCATCACATCTGGAGGAAACCTGCCACCATCCTTACGGTGAAGCATTGTTGTGGCAGCATGCTGTGGGAATAGTTTTCAGCGGCAAGGACTTGGAGACTAGTCCGGATCGAGGTAAAGATGAATGGAGCAAAGTACAGAAAGCTTCTTGATGAAAACCTTCTCCAGAGCACTCAGGACCTTAGACTGGGGTGAAGGTTCACCTTCCAACAGGAAAGTGTGTGTGTGTTTGTGTGTGTCTTGTTTGTGTCTCAGTTGGTAGAGACTGGTGCTTGCAATGCCAGGATAGTGAGGTCAGTTCCTACTGGGGATCAGTAGGAATTATGTATGCACTCCCCACAGTAAGTCACTCTGGATAAGAGTGTCTGCTAAAAGACTAAAATTAAAATGTGTGTGAAAGAGAGCTCCTTACATCTCATTAAGAAGACTGCATTGACTTCGGCATTCATAAAATAAATTATGACAAAATTATGAACTTGGCGCTGCAGTTGGCCTGGCTGAAAATCTCTATGCACCACCAAACCTCATGTACTCCTCTCTCTTGTGTAGGACCTACAAGTGAATTGGCACTTAAAATCTCCCATAAAAATGTTGCGACGATGTTTTGATTAATGTGACGACAGCTGCTCTTCAAATTATTAACTGTTTATAATTACGTGATTAAATGAATCAGGTAATTATTAAATCAGTAACCTGGGGCACCATGAGAAAGTTTAGGTTTTTATTAAGTTTCTATTTCCCAAATTAACTAATATTATAATATCGATTTTACAGCAGTCGCTAACTAAATAATTTCCTCTCCGGTCTAATCCTGAACGTCGCATAATCTGTGATTCTGCACAAACCCTCACTAAATAAGCCCGCACCAAATGAGTTGATTATTTATTTAGTAACAAGCTACAATGATAATATAAGATACACATACACAAACACACAGTCTAGGGTATTGGTCTTAGTAAAACAGGGTGCTAGCGGACAAACACAATATGACACGTGTTACACACAAGGGGAATTTCAAAAGAGAGAGAAAGAGAGAGTGCTTGAGAGAAATGGTACACTTGGCTAAATCTGTAAGCTATGCATAGTTTAACCCTAACCTTGCCACGAACTGCCGCACTTATGGGTCAGAATATAATTATGTATTTTTTTGTCGAAGGTCTCCGATGGGGTGTCTCTTTGTGGACTGGGTTCGCCTGCTCTGGTGACGGCACGTCTTCGGGTTAACGGGTGTCACTCTGTTTATTCTCATGATGACAGTGTCCTTTCTCTTGATGGTCTGTTTCATCGCCCTTGTTCTGAAAGAAAGGTAATCTCAGGACGGCTAATCAGCCGCGTAGATGGTTCCGGCATGGGAATGAAAGCAGTGTAGACACACGATTCCTTGGAGAGTGGTAACCTGTTGGTCCTGCTTGAATTCACGCTCTTAGACACAGCTACTCATATGTAGCATAGATTGTTAAAAGGTTCCTTTGTCTTCTTCAACCTCTTGTTGTGTTTTGGGGTTACATCTAATCGGACCTTGGCTGCAGCTCGGGTCCCGAGTCATCATGTTAATTCTTCACTCACATGTTTTATACCCTCGGGCCAGAAATGGGCGTTTCCGCCTTTAGGGCAACTTCTCTAGGCATAGCTAGTTACGAGGAAAGGTCTGGATTTTACTCAGATCCAATTTAGACAACTACAGTTGAAGTCGGAAGTTTACAAACACTTAGGTTGAAGTCATTAAAACTCATTTTTCAACCACTCCACAAATGTCTTGTTAACAAACTATAGTTTTGGCAAGTCGGTTAGGACATCTACTTTGTGCATGACACAAGTCATTTTTACAACAATTATTATTACAACAGATTATTTTTCAATTATAATTCACTGTATCATAATACCAATAGTTTACATATACTAAGTTGACTGTGCCTTTAAACAGCTTGGAAAATTCCAGAAAATTATGTCATGGTTTTAGAAGCTTCTGATAGGCTAATTGACACAATTTAACTCAATTGGAGGTGTAGCTGTGGATGTATTTCAACGCCTACCTTCAAACTCAGTGCCTTTTCCCTTGACATCATGGGAAAATCAGACATCAGAAACAAAATGGTGGACCTCCACAAGTCTGGTTCATCCTTGGGAGCAATTTCCAAATGCCTGAAGGTACCACGTTCATCTGTACAAACAATAGTACGCAAGAATAAACACCATGGGACCACACAGCCGTCATACCGCTCAGGAAGGAGATGCGTTCTGTCTCCTAGAGATGAACATACTTTGGTGTGAAAAGTGCAAATCAATCCCAGAACAACAGCAAAGTACCTTGTGAAGATGCTGGAGGAAACAGGTACAAAATTATCTATATCCACAGTAAAACGAGTCCTATATCGACATAACCTGAAAGGCCGCTCAGCAAGGAAGAAGCCACTGCTCCTAAATTGCCATAAAAAAAGCCAGACTACGGTTTGCAACTGCACATGGGGACAAAGATCGTACTTTTTGGAGAAATGTCCTCTGGTCTGATGAAAATAAAATAGAACTGTTTGGCCATAATGACCATCATTATGTTTGGAGGAAAAAGGGGGATGCTTGCAAGCCGAAGAACACCATCCCAACCGTGAAGCACGGGGGTGGCAGCATCATGTTGTGGGGGTGCTTTGCTGTAGGAGAGACTGGTGCACACAATCTCCTACAGAGATTTTTCTGTAGGATTATGGCCCATGATAACTTGACCCGCACAGGCCAGTCATGACAAAAACATTTTTTTTTTTAAGGGAAATCAGAGAAATAAGATACATTTTATCGGAAGCTTATGGATTCTAAACTAAAGAACATTGTGAGAGTAATTGCATTTGAAAAGTAAAAAAAAAAAAGTATCTTCTGTTATTTTCCAAAAGCTTTCCACATGACTTCCTTTAAGTGAAAAGACACGTCCCTACCAAGGTTGGTCGACATATACAGTCTCCGCCAATTTAAATGCATCTTGCACTTCTCCCTCAACGAGGCAGATTACCAAAACTGTTCTGTTGAAAATACATTTCCGACGCGGGGAACAACGCACCCCGAGTGTCTAACAAGAGGAAAAACAAGCCATGGCTGAATTGATTGTCAATTATGATAAATACTGTTAATTACACACATATTCTCAAGAGGCCTCTTTAGTCTGAGACTGTGGCAGAGGCAGCAGCAGAGAACACAGCAGATCTGAGTGCTGTGGAGAGGGGAAAGAGTGTGTACCGATGGGTCCTCTCTACTCGGGGCAGCACAGCTGGCTGAGACAGGAATGGAAAGGAGGGAAAGGAAGTATGGAAATCTCAGTGGGGAAGTGCTATTTATCAGAATAAAACTGCTGGACCAGAGAGGAGGAAAGGAGAGGAGGAGAAGGGAGTGAAGGAGGAGGAAGAGAGGGGAGAAGAGTGGAGGAAAGGGAAGAGGGGGAGAAGTGGAGATCACATGCTGATAGGATTTTTATAATTTTTTATTATAGGCCAAACATAAATAAATAAATGAACAAATACACAGTACCGGTCAAAAGTTTGGACACACCTACTCATTCAAGGGGTTTTCTTTATTTTGACTATTTTCTACATTGTAGAATAATAGTGAAGAAATCAAAACGATAAAAAACCACATATGGAATCATGTGGTAACCAAAAAGTGTTAAATAAATCAAAATATATTTTATATTTGAGGTTCTTCAAAGTAAACACCCTTTGCCTTGATGACAGCTTTGCACAATCTTGGCATTCTCTCAACCAGCTTCACCTGGAATGCTTTTCCAACCGTCTTGAAGGAGTTCCCACATATGCCGAGCACTTGTTGGCTGCCTTTCCTTGGAGGAGGCCAGGTCATCTGATGCAGCACTCCATCACTCTCCTTCTTGGCCAAACAGCCCTTACACAGCCTGGAGGGGTGTTGGGTCATTGTCCTATTGAAAAACAAAATAATAGTCCCAATAAGCGCAAAACAGATGGGATGGCGTGTCGCTGCAGAATGCTGTGGTAGCCATGCTTGTTCGGTGTGCCTTGAATTCTAAATAAATCACAGACAGTGTCACCAGAAAAGCAACCCCACACCATCACACCTTCTCTTCCATGCTTCATGGTGGGAACCACACATGCGGAGATCATCCATTCACCTACTCTCCTGCTCACAAAGACACGGCGGTTGGTACCAAAAATCTCATATTTGGTCTCATCAGACCAAAGGACAGATTTCCACCAGTCTAATGTCCATTGCTCGTGTTTCATGGCCCAAGCAAGTCTCTTCTTTTTATTGGTGTCCTTTAGTAGTGGTTTCTTTGCAGCAATTCGACCATGAAGGCCTGATTCACGTAGTCTCCTCTGAACACTGTACGTTACTTGAACTCTGAAGCATTTATTTGGGCTGCAATCTGAAGCAATTATTTTAATGAATTTATCATCTGCAGCAGAGATAATTCTGGGTCTTGCTTTCCTGTGGCAGTCCTCATGAGAGCCAGTTTCATCATAGTGCGCACACACACACACACACACACGACACAAAATTGTCCGTTTTTTCTATGTGACATGAAAGACAAATGTTTTAACGAAATGCTACAGTGAAAAAAGGAATGTAATTTTCAAATAATGTCAAATAAAATGTTATTGGTCGCATACACATGTTTGGCAGATGTTATTGCGGATGTAGCGACTTGCTTGTGTTCCTAGCTACAAGAGTGCAGTAATATCTAACAACACAATATTGACTAGAATATGATTTTACTGAATTATAGTACAGTACATATACAGAAATCAGTCAATAGAAATAAATTCATTATTTTATTTTTTACCTTTATTTAACTAGGCAAGTCAGTTAAGAACAAATTCAGATTTTCAATGACAGCCTGAACTGCCTGTTCAGGGGTAGAGCAACAGATTTGTACGTTGTCAGCTCGGGGGTTTGAACTTGCAACCTTCCAGTTACTAGTCCAACGCTCTTACCACTAGGCTACCCTGCCGCCCCATGGATTTCACATGACTGGGCAGGGACGCAGCCCTGGGTGGTAGGGCATAGGGCCACCCACTTGGCCCTGTTTAATAAGCTTGTTGATATGCTACACCTGTCAGGTGGATGGACCATCTTGGCAAAGGAGAAATACTCACTAAAAAGGATGTAAACACATTTGACCTCACAATTCGAGAGAAATAAGCTTTTTGTGCGTATGGAACATTTCTAAAATATTTTACTTCAGCTCATGAAACACAGGACCAATACTTTACATCTTGTGTTTATATTTTTGTTCAGTATACACATATGAAGTGGGTAAAACAGTATGTAAACATTATTAAAGTGACCAGTGTTCCATGACTATGTGCGTAGGGTAGCAGCCTCTAAGGTGCAGGGTTAAGTAAGCGGGTGGTAGTCGGCTAGTGACAGTGACTAAGTTCAGGGCAGGGTACTGAGCGGGGACCGGCTAGTGGTGACTATTTAACAGTATAATGGCCTTGAGATAGAAGCTGTTTTTCAGTCTGTCGGTCCACAATCAGCTCCTTCGTTTTGTTGATGTTGAGGGAAAGGTTATTTTTCTGGCACCACTCCACCAGGTAGTCTGTCGTTGTTGGTAAGCAGGCCTACCACTGTTATGTCGTTTGCAAACTTGATTGAGTTGGAGACGTTCGTGGCCACGCAGTCATGGGTGAGCAGGGTGTACAGGGGCCCCTGTGTTGAGCATCAGCGTAGTGGATGTGTTGTTGCCTACCTTCAGACCAGGACCCAGTTGCACAGGGCAGGGTAGCCTAGTGGTTAGAGCGTTGGACTAGTAACCGGAAGGTTGCAAGTTCAAACCCCCGAGCTGACAAGGTACAAATCTGTCGTTCTGCCCCTGAACAGGCAGTTAACCCACTGTTCCTAGTCTGTCATTGAAAATAAGAATTTGTTCTTAACTGATCTTGCCTAGTTAAATAAAGGTACAATTTAAAAAAGGGTTCAGACCCAGCTTACTGAGCTTCATGAAGAGCTTGGAGGGTACAATGGTGTTGAAGGCTGTAGTCAAGAGGTATTCCTCTTGTCCAGATGGGATAGGGCAGAGTAATGGTGATAGTGTCATCTGTGAATCTATTGGGGCGGTATGCAAATTGCAGTGTGTGTTGGGTAAGGTGGAGATGATATGATCCTTGACTAGCCTCTCAATGCACTTCATGATGACAACAGTGAGTGCTATGGGGTGATAGTCATTTAGTTCAGTTACCATCACTTTATTGGTTACACTCTTAGAAAAATAAGTGATATCTAGATCCTAAAAGGGTTCTTTGGCCATTTGAGAACCCTTTTTGGTTCCAGGTATACCTATTTTGGGTTCCATGTAAAAGCCCTCTGCGTAAAGGGTACTACATGGAACTCAAAACAGTTATAACTGGAATCAAAAAGGGTTCTCCTATGGGGACAGCCGAAGAACCCATTTGGAACCCTTTTTAAAAAAATGTACAGGAATGATGGTGGATAGCGAGAGACTGAATATGTCCGTAAACACTCCAGCCAGCTGGTCCGCGCATGCTCTAATGACGCGGCTAGGGATAGCGTCTGGGCCGGCAGCCTTGCGAGGGTTACCACCCTTAAATGTCTTACTCACTTCGGCCATGGAGAATGAGAGTTCACAGTTCACAGTCCACAGGTGCGGTGGTGGCTAGCGTCGGCGGCACTGAATTTCCCCTCGAAGTAGGTGAAGAAGGTGATTAGCTAGTCCGGGAGCAAGACGTTGGTGTTGGCGACGTGGCAGGTTTTCCTTTTATAAATTCATGATTGTCTGGAGTCCATGCCACATACTTCTCGTGTCTGAGCTGTTGAATGTTGAGTCTGTCAATAAATTGGATGTAACACTGCAAGTCTGATGAGTGTCTAGTGAGAGAAAGAGGGGGGGGAGCAAGAGGGAGAGAGAGAGGGGAAGAGAGAGACAGAGAGTCTGATGAGTGGCTGTGTCTAGTGAGAGAAAGAGGGGGAGAGAAAGAGGGAGAGAGAGAGGGGAGAGGGGAAGAGAGAGACAGAGACAGAGAGCAAGAGAGTAAAGAGAGTAAGAGAGAAGGGAAGTGGCTATGCATTGAGGTGGCAGTGATTAGTGACAGTATTTGTACCGAGGGCAGAAGTTGCAGTTGCTGGGTATTGTTTTCAGGTGCAGTTACTCTGGATAGGCAGCGGCAGTTAAGTTGGGACAGGTTTTTGATTTTTATTGAACCTTTATTTAACTAGGCAAGTCAGTTAAGAACAAATTCTCATTTACAATGACGGCCTAGGAACAGTGGGTTTACTGCCAAATTGTGGCTGGGCAGTCAAACAAAGGATAATGGTGGTGGGGAAGAATTCAGGATATAGTGATAGTGGTATAGTGCAGATGGGTAGGTTTACTGATGGTGCTTTCAAGACAACTGGGAATTTGGAAAGAAAACAAGGTCAAATCATGATGTAAGTGATTGTTATAGTGTGGACACTATATTCTGACTTTTTCCACATGTTGTTACAGCCTTATTCTAAAATGTATTAAATAAATGTTCCTCATCTAAACTCAGCAACAACGAAAAAATGTCCCTTTTCAGGACCCTGTCTATCAATTCATAAAAATCCAAATAACTTCACATATCTTCATTGTAAAAGGGTTTAAACACTGTTTCCCATGCTTGTTCAATGAACCATAAACAATTAATGAACATGCACCTGTGGAACGGTCGTTAAGACACTAACAGCTTACAGACTGTTGGCAATTAATGTCACTGTTATGAAAACTTAGGATACTAAAGAGGCCTTTCTACTGACTCTGAAAAATACCAAAATAAAGATGCCCAGGTCCCAACTCATCTGTATGAATGTGCCCTAGGCATGCTGCAAGGAAGCATGAGGATTGCAGATGTGGCCAGGGCAATAAATTGCAATGTCCATACTGTGAGACGCCTAAGACAGGACGGACAGCTGATCGTCCTCTCAGTGGCAGACCACGTGTAACAACACCTGCACAGGATCGGTATGCATGTGGACCAAGAGTAACAAGAACTGTTGACCATAGTGACTCACAAAGGGCTGTACAGGTACAGGGTCCGGAAGGACAAATGCGACAGTTCGGGGCTCCACAAGGCAACATCAAAGGTGAACGCTATCGCGGAAGCTCCATCCCGGCAGAACGTGAGTCAGCTGAGATCATTCTTAGGACTACTGACGTACTATGAATAGTTTGTGCCGAACATAGCTAACATGTTAAAGCCACTACATTAACTTTTGAACAAAACCAAAGAGTGGAAGTGGACAGATGTGAAAAGGGCTTCAAGAAAGTGAAAACAGCCTTAGATCAGTCAGAGGCCATCATCCACTTCAACCCCAACTTGCCATTACAGTTGGCATGTGATGCATTGCCTTATGGCATTGGTGCTGTTGTTTCACATATCATCAGGTGAAGAAAGGCCAGTTGCTTTCGCATCACTGACCTTAAGTAAACCTGAGAGCATTTATCGATTCCCACTGCTGACAGACCATAAACACCTCACCCCCATCTTTGGTCCCCACACCGCATTCCAACGTTCGCAGCCAGCCGCATGCACCCAGCCGCATGCACCCAGCCGCATGCACCCAGCCGCATGCACCCAGCCGCATGCACCCAGCCGCATGCACCCAGCCGCATCCACCGATGGGCATCACTGTTATCACCTCACCAGTACGATATCAAGAACAAGAAGGTCTGAGCACCATTGCAATGCAGACGGTCTCTCAAGGCTTCCCTTACCTGTCACACACACTGAGCACTCACAGGCTGAAATCTTCTACTCCAAGGAAGTGACAAACGCCCCAGTAACATCTGTCCAAATGAACAAGTTCACCCACACTGATCAAGTGATGTCTGAGGCCCTGGACACTGTCACTCATGGGAAAGGAGGAGGGCTGTCGGACAGCCTAAAGCCTTGCCCGGTGAGGAGAAATGAGCTCACAGTTCAGTTTGGATGGAGCTTTCGAGTCATCATACTGCTGCCACTGAGAAGGTAAGTGCATGAAGAACTCCATGCAGGGCACTGTGGCATGGTGCGAATGAAGGAGATTGCACGCAGCTACTTCTGGTGGCCAGGTTTGGACACAGCTATCGAAGACAGGGTCAAGTCATGTTCTGCATGGCAAAATATGAGGAACATGCCTCAGCTAGTGCCACTACATCCATGGGACTTCCCAGAAGAGCCTTGGCAGTGAGTCCACATAAACTATGCAGGCCCACTGGAGGATCGTATATTCTTAGTCGTAGTCAACGCACCCAGCAAATGGCAGGAGGTCACAGTGATGAAGAGCACCTCAGCGGAGAGAACCATCGAAGAGCTACTGTCGATCTTCAGTCACTTCGGCTTTCCAACGCAACTCGTTAGTGATAATGACCCCCAACTGGTGTCTGAAGAGTTCTGGTCATTCATGGAAGCAAATGGAATTCAGCACATCAAGTCAGTGCCATATCACCCTGCAATGAACGGCCTTGCTGAAAGATTTGTCCAGATGATGAAGCAAGCTTTACAATCATTTAAAGGGAATGGGTCCCTCAATAGGCGCCTAAACACCTTCCGGGTGACCGACAAAAACACCCCCCACGCTACAACCAAGTCGCACCAGCGTCAGCCATGATGAAAAGACAGCTTCAGATGCGACTCAACCTCCTGAGACCTCCAAAGACTAAACAAGTTGTACAGACACAACAGAGAGCACAGGTGGAGAGATGAAGCAAAGCAAAATACAGACGCTTCAGAGCTGGAGAGAGAGGAACTACTGCCAAGGTCAGGAGTGGATACCAGCAACAGTGTTCACACAAACAGGCCCTTTGTCCTACAAAGTTCACACAACAGAGAACATAATCTGGAGGAGAGACGTGGATCAACTGTTGCCAGGATCCAACTTCAGAGATGACTAATGTCAAGTGACAAACCAAGATCAGCTACTGGAGACCTACCATGACTATGAGCCATCACCTAAACGTTCTGAACATGCAGCAACCTACAAATGTGGAAAGTGCTCCAGACTCAACTGAACCAGCCAGAGTGCCTACTCAGGGGTACTGTTGCACCCCAGTCTGGGCATACACCATCACCACTCAGACTCAGAGACAATGTGACTGTAGACTCACTTGTATGTCATCATTAACCTGCAAGAGAAAGACGACCCCCTGAAAGGTTAAATATTTAGTTCCGACTAATCTCCGGTATTGGGGTAGAATACACATGTCACATCAGCCTTCGCTTTGGCTCCCCCTCCTGTCCAGCTCAGGCGTTAGGCGTCGCCGGCCTTCTAGCTGCTGCCAAACCTGCTGCTGGCAAACGCCCTTCATTCATGAACCCCGGACTTGTCTCGTCATCATTACACACACCTGGTTCCAATCCCCACTCTATCACTGTATATATACTTTATATATATAGAGTGTTTTAATAAACTCAGTAGTTCTACAACTGTGACTGCCTCCTGCCTACTCCTCTCTACATTTGTGACAGCACCTCAGAGATAAGTCTGGAAAATTAGGCAGTCTACACTCTTTCCCTAGTTCAGAAAAGGTTATACTGAAAAGTTATTTTAATGACATTAAGATAACAGTTTATTTTTTTTAAATATGCAAAACAGTAAATATTTACTTTTCCTTATGAGGCATCAAAAGTAAAGGGAGAGGAATATGTTGTGCATTGATATTCTAGTTTGTCCCTTTAGGGCACCTGTAGTATCCCCTGCTTATGTACATAGGAATGATTGGAATGTTTTGTCCTGTGAAATGCATTTTGCAATAATGCAATAAATATTTTGTTAGGGCAAATCAAGTCTGACATTTTAAAGTGGAAATTACAAACTTTTAGAATCCTTTTAAAATATTGAATACAATGTGCAGCAACACACGAGTGATCCAATGAAGATCCTACATCTGCACTGCCGAAAAATTATGGATGTCGAGTCACAAAAGCAGAAAATAGATAAAATAATGATTATACTGCTCTTGTCCAGGTGGGAGAGGGCAGTGTGGAGTGCAATTGAGATTGCGTCATCTGTGGATCTGTTCGGGCGGTATGTGAATTGGACTGGGTCCAGGGTGTCTAGGTTGATGGTGTTGATGTGAGCCATGACAAGCCTTTCAAAGCATTTTGTATCTACAGATGTGAGGGCGCTCGTCATTTAGACAGGTTGTCTTGCCGTTCTTGAGCACAGGGACTATAGTAGTCTGCTTGAAAAATGTAGGTATTACAGACTGGGTCAGAGAGAGGTTGAAAGAGTTTCACTGAAGACACTTGAAATTACCCTCCTCCCTATGGTAATGTATTCATATTATAGAAGACACAGCGGTCAACCGACAGAGAATGAGGGGTCAAGGGTCATTCACCTTTTTGGCTCGTCTCATTGTTCCCATGGCCTGTCGCTGATCAGTCAATAGATTCAGCGATTACAGCTGACCCCATAATGGCTCCCAGATGCCGCAAGGGCACAAGATGGGGCACTATTATCAAACACCTTTGTAGACTGTGTGTGACTTAAATACAATATACTGCAATACATTAATTTGTCATTGTATGGATTTGCAATCATGGTGCTTAACTCTCCATGTAGACATGTAAATTCGCCATTTGTACTATTGCAGGACCATTGTGGAGAAGCTGATTGAATCTGACACAGTGGAAAATAAATGCCATTGTATTCCTATTGGCTGACTGTATCAGTGGCGGTCGGTGCCATTTATGATGAGGGAGAACATTCATAATTTTTATGAGCATGGCCTTATTTCTATTTCAGCATATTTGATGACTGTTATTTATATTGCATTCACCCAGCTAAATGTAACATTGTTTAGGTTACTACATGATACTGGATTTTTCCCTATACCCATCATGAGGTTGCTACAACCTAATCTACGAATTAAAGTTTACAACGCAAGTGCATAGGTCACGAGAAAAATGTGTAATAAAGGTGATTGACAGTGACGCATTCAATACCGCCTTGCACACTTTTGCCTGCATTTAGCTGATCTAGGTTGCTATCATTTGTCCAGAAGTTGCAAATGAGAGTTTCTATTCAAGTATGTTTATCCCTGTTTCTTTCCATTTGCTTCCATTTAAGAAATGTTTTTCAACAGAATCACTGGAATGAATACACCCCTGATCACACGTAAACACAGTTCACTTTTTATAGCAGCAACATACAAACATGATCACTTTGCTCATTAATTCCTTCTCGCATCTACGCACTCTCTTCCTCCCACCTCAGTGCACAACATTTCAGCTGTCTGTGACAAGGTGAAAAAAACACAACACACAGCTGACATCGTAGTCACCATGTTAGCTAACGTCATAGTTAACATAGCCACCAGAACTAATGTGTTAGTAAACCCGCTACAATTATGCATTACAGTGTACAATCAGTAAGCAGTTTAGTAATTACATCGGTCGGCCTGGTGGCAATAAATCAATAAAACCTAAAGCTTACCTTGACTTAGAAAAGTTCCAGTGTTGGATAACCATAGCCAGCTAGCTTTACATGGCATCCCTCTCAGTTTGAGCCAAGTGTTTGAGTAGGCTAAACTAGCTAGCTGCATTTACTAGCTAAAGTAAGGGAAAGTGAGAAGAAAACAAATATAGCTCTCTATCTCTTGCTTCTATTTAATTATGCAATAAATGAATTTGTTCAAAATTGTTAAATGATTGTCTTTCTCTGTCTTTGAGTCAACTACTCACCACATGTTATGCACAGTGGTTCTAGCTTGTTGTAGCTTATGCTTTCAGTACTAGATTCATTCTCTGATCCTTCGATTGTGTATGTCTATGGAAGGGGGTGAGAACCATGCGCCTCCTAGTTTTTGTATTGAAGTCAATGTACCCAGAAGAGAACGGAAACAAGCTGTGCTCCGGCTACACTGTTGAGACTTTTGAAAAACAGTGTGTCTGAATAAATTATTTGGTGACGTGAATATATTTAGTATAGTTGTATCTAGAAAGGACCACTTTAATGTTTCATTATTTTTTGTTGTATGAAATGCACCGAGGAGAATGGTCCTCCTCTGAGGAGCCTCCACTGGTCTCTATCCATAAAACTTCAATGGCCAATGGATTCGTCAATATCAAAACAAATGTTGTTGATTTTTAAATTAAGTTTATTTCCTGCAAAACCAAACAATGGGGGTTCTCATGTTGTTCCAGAAGCATACTTTGGTAATAAGGTAATGTATTTAAGAGAAGACGACTTAATTGGGCTGTTTGGCTTCGGCTAGTTGTTAGAGTGAAGTAGCTGAAGAGTCTGCTGAAGAACTCATTGAAACAGAATATAATTGAATGACTATCGTCCATCCCGAAATGGAACCATACTTACGACAACATCTTAAATACATAACACATGGATCCCATCCATGTGTCTTTACCCTATACTTAGTAGAATGGATTATACACATGGTTAAACCATATGACATAATCAAACGGATAGAAGGATGGGAGAGATAAGTAATCTGGTGAAATAGAGAGAACCTCTCAGGGGTCAGAATTGTCCCGCTCTTCCAATCCCTCAAACACACACAGTCCTGTTGTTTATGAATCTTTTATGGCCATGGTATTTTCTTCCCTCTGCTTTGCCACTTTGCACAGACTACCACGGAGTGTTTTCATTCCCATCGCACGGAAGCCCAGCCAAGGCCAGATCGCCACGGCCGACCTTCACTGACAAAGACTACCACGGAGTGTTTTCATTCCCATCGCACGGAAGCCCAGCCAAGGCCAGATCGCCACGGCCGACCTTCACTGACAAAGACTACCACGGAGTGTTTTCATTCCCATCGCACGGAAGCCCAGCCAAGGCCAGATCGCCACGGCCGACCTTCACTGACAAAGACTACCACGGAGTGTTTTCATTCCCATCGCACGGAAGCCCAGCCAAGGCCAGATCGCCACGGCCGACCTTCACTGACAAAGACTACCACGGAGTGTTTTCATTCCCATCGCACGGAAGCCCAGCCAAGGCCAGATCGCCACGGCCGACCTTCACTGACAAAGACTACCACGGAGTGTTTTCATTCCCATCGCACGGAAGCCCAGCCAAGGCCAGATCGCCACGGCCGACCTTCACTGACAAAGACTACCACGGAGTGTTTTCATTCCCATCGCACGGAAGCCCAGCCAAGGCCAGATCGCCACGGCCGACCTTCACTGACAAAGACTACCACGGAGTGTTTTCATTCCCATCGCACGGAAGCCCAGCCAAGGCCAGATCGCCACGGCCGACCTTCACTGACAAAGACTACCACGGAGTGTTTTCATTCCCATCGCACGGAAGCCCAGCCAAGGCCAGATCGCCACGGCCGACCTTCACTGACAAAGACTACCACGGAGTGTTTTCATTCCCATCGCACGGAAGCCCAGCCAAGGCCAGATCGCCACGGCCGACCTTCACTGACAAAGACTACCACGGAGTGTTTTCATTCCCATCGCACGGAAGCCCAGCCAAGGCCAGATCGCCACGGCCGACCTTCACTGACAAAGACTACCACGGAGTGTTTTCATTCCCATCGCACGGAAGCCCAGCCAAGGCCAGATCGCCACGGCCGACCTTCACTGACAAAGACTACCACGGAGTGTTTTCATTCCCATCGCACGGAAGCCCAGCCAAGGCCAGATCGCCACGGCCGACCTTCACTGACAAAGACTACCACGGAGTGTTTTCATTCCCATCGCACGGAAGCCCAGCCAAGGCCAGATCGCCACGGCCGACCTTCACTGACAAAGACTACCACGGAGTGTTTTCATTCCCATCGCACGGAAGCCCAGCCAAGGCCAGATCGCCACGGCCGACCTTCACTGACAAAGACTACCACGGAGTGTTTTCATTCCCATCGCACGGAAGCCCAGCCAAGGCCAGATCGCCACGGCCGACCTTCACTGACAAAGACTACCACGGAGTGTTTTCATTCCCATCGCACGGAAGCCCAGCCAAGGCCAGATCGCCACGGCCGACCTTCACTGACAAAGACTACCACGGAGTGTTTTCATTCCCATCGCACGGAAGCCCAGCCAAGGCCAGATCGCCACGGCCGACCTTCACTGACAAAGCCACGTTGCTGCTGCCTTTTGAAGACATATGGAGTCAAGCCCTGTCTCTGTCAAACTACATTCATTGAAGTGCTTCTCTTTTAAGAGCTTCACAAGAGAGGCTGAAGGAAGACAGAAAGGGGAGAAAAGAGACAGAATATCTTAACGTTTGAAGCTTGTGTGATGCTGTGGCCCAAAGACAAGTATGGATTTGACACGGTTTTAGATACACAACCATTCAAAAGTTTGGGGTCACTTAGAAATGTCCCTGTTTTTGATAGAAAAGCACATGTTGTCCATTAAAATAACATCAAATTGATCATAAATACAGTGTAGACATTGTTAATGTTGTAAATGATTAATGTAGTGGGAAACGGATGATTTTTAATGCCTTAAATATATATATATATATTTCACCTTTATTTAACCAGGTAGGCTAGTTGAGAACACCTTTATTTAACCAGGTAGGCTAGTTGAGAACACCTTTATTTAACCAGGTAGGCTAGTTGAGAACACCTTTATTTAACCAGGTAGGCTCGTTGAGAACACCTTTATTTAACCAGGTAGGCTAGTTGAGAACACCTTTATTTAACCAGGTAGGCTAGTTGAGAACACCTTTATTTAACCAGGTAGGCTAGTTGATAACAAGTTCTCATTTACAACTACGACCTGGCCAAGATAAAGCAAAGCAGTGTGACACAGACAACAACACAGAGTTACAAATGGAGTAAACAATAAACAAGCCAATAACACAATAAACAAGTCGATGACACAGTAGAAAAAAAGAAAATCTATATACAGTGTGTGCAAAAGGCATGATAGGCAATAAATAGGCCATAGTGTAGTAGTAGTAGTGAATAATTACAATTTAGCAGATTAACACTGGAGTGATAAATGAGCAGATTATGTGCAAGTAGAGATACTGGTGTGCAAAAGAGCAGAAAAGTCAATTAAATTAAAACAGTATGGGGATGAGGTAGGTAGATTGGGTGGGCTATTTACAGAGGGACTATGTACAGCTGCAGCGATCAGTTAGCTGCTCAGATAGCTGATGTAAAGTTGGTGAGGGAAATAAAAGTCTCCAACTTCAGCGATTTTTGCAATTCGTTCCAGTCACTGGCAGCAGAGAACTGGAACGAAAGGCGGCCAAATGAGGTGTTGGCTTTAGGGATGATCAGTGAGATATACCTGCTGGAACGGGTGCTACGGGTTGGTGCTGTTATCGTGACCAGTGAACTGAGATAAGGTGGAGCTTCACCTAGCATAGACTTATAGATGGGGCAGCAGGGTAGCCTAGTGGTTAGAGCGTTGAACTAGTAACCGAAAGGTTGCAAGTTCATATCCCTGAGCTGATAAGATACAAATCTGTCGTTCTGCCCCTGAACAGGCAGTTAATCCACTGTTCCTAGGCCGTCATTGAAAATAAGAATTTGTTCTTAACTGACTTGCCTAGTTAAATAAAGGTAAAAAATATATAAAAAATAAAAAAGGATGACCTGGAGCCAGTGGGTCTGGTGATGAATATGCAGCGAGGGCCAGCCGACTAGAGCATACAGCTCGCAGTGGTGGGTGGTATAAGGTGATATGGTAACAAAACAGATGGCACTGTGATAGACTGCATCCAGTTTGCTGAGTAGAGTATTGGAAGCTATTTTGTAAATGTCGAGGATCGGTAGGATAGTCAGTTTTACTACTCTGTCTGCAAAGTAGTTGGTGAAGCCAAGCAGTCATTTGAGAAACCAAGTATATAGAAAAAAAGGGGGAAAAGCAGGTAGATGAGATTTTTAATGGTATACCTACATAGGCGTACAGAGGCCCATTATCAGCAACCATCACTCATGTGTTCCAATGGCACGTTGTGTTAGCTAATCCAAGTCGATCATTTTAAATGGCTAATTGATCATTAGAAAACCATTTTGCAATTAAGTTAGCACAGCTGAAAACTGTTGTGCTAATTGGAAGCAATAAAACTGGACTTCTGTAGTATCTAGAGCATCGGCATTTGTGGGTTCGATTACAGGCTCAAAATGGCCAGAAACAAAGACCTTTCTTCTGAAACTCGTCAGTCCATTTTTGTTCTGAGAAATGAAGACTATTCCATGCGAGAAATTGACAAGACACTGAAGATCTTGTACAACGCTGTGTACTACTCCCTTCAAAGAACAGTGCAAACTGTCTCTAACCAGAATATAAAGAATGCGAGGCCCCAGTGCACAACTGAGCAAGAGGACAAGTACATTAGAGTGTCTAGTTTGAGAAACACACGCCTCACAAGTCCTCAACTGGCAGCTTCATTAAATAGTACCCGCAAAACACCAGTCTCAATGTCAGCGGTGACTCTGGGATGCTGGTCTTATTTTTTTATGAAGCTTCATTTAACTAGGCAAGTCAGTTAATTAAGAACTTTTTTTTTTTTTTTACAATGATGGCTTACTAGGGAACAGTGGGTTAACTGTTCAGGGGCAGAACAACAGATTTTTACCTTGTCATCTTGGGGATTTGATCCAGCAACCTTTTGGGAACTGGCCCAATGCTCTAACCACTAGGATACCTGCTGCCACATCTTCTAGGCAGAGTTGCAAAGAAAAAGCCATATCTCAAACTGGCCAATAAAAAGAAAAGCTTAAGATGGGCAAAAGAACCCAGACACTGGACAGATGAACTCTGCCTAGAAGGCCAGCATCCCAGAGTTGCCACTTCACTGTTGACTTAGAGACTGATGTTTTGCAGGTGCTATTTATTTAACCTTTTAATGTATGCTGTAGCAAAAAGATTTACCTTCACTGGAACTAAGAGGACTAGCCCAAACCATGAAACACAGCCACAGATCATTATTACTCGTCCACCAAACCTTAAGGTTGATTCTATGCATTCAGGCAGGTGTTAAATAAAGTAAACTTGTAGTCAGTAGTGGATGTGTGCATACATGGTGATAATGAGGGGTGTTAAAAGGTGCCAAAATAAACAAACAGAAAACAGGCCCAAAAACAAAAACAACAGTGTGTCTGCGTGGAGAGAGTCGTTGATGTATGGGGGGAAGGTGTGCCCCATTTAGCTGATGACCCTCCCAGCTCCACCCACCGACCTCCTATTAAGGAAAACAAGAGCAGAGAGAAGGATTCAGCAGAAAGAATCCTCCATAAAACCGGGAACCACCGAGGACCCCGGAACACCACACCAACCAGAAAACTGGAAAAGTTTATTTCAAAAAAATATATACATAAACACAACCAAAATACTGCCCTGGATAAAGCTGCCCTACTGCCCCAACCAACCTCATCCTCCCCAGACCTCACTAACCTTTGCACACAGGAAAAAAAACGAGGACAGCAGGGAACAGATGGCAAGAGTGACAGGACAACACAAACAACACAAAATAAACAGTGGCCGGGTCACGTGCATACGTCACAACACTCAGGCACAATGAGTATGAGAAAATGCGTGTTCACCAGTATCTGCATAAACCACTACGTCGTCCAGATAAACAGCGCTCCCGACAAGACCGGAAACAACCCTATTCATTAGCCGCTGAAAAGTGGCAGGTGCTTTATGCCGAATCTCATAACCGGATACAAGTACAGACAGGAGGGCGCAGTAAAGGCAGAGATTTTGTGTGCCCTACACATCAGTGGCACCTCCAATAGCCCTTTAACAGGTCAAACGTTCTCACAACTTTCGCTGCTCCAACCCCAAAGCAGTCCTCTGTCCGAGGCTTAATGACACTGTTTACCTTATGGTAGTCTGTACAAAATCTGTGTGTCCCTTCTGGTTTACCAACCAAGATACAGGGAGAAGCCCAGCTGGAGAAAGAAGGCTCTGCAATATCATTCTCCAGCATGTACATGATCTCAGCATCCAGACAACTACGTTTCTCTGAAGAAACTCTATAGAACCGTTGACAGATGGGTTCAGCAGTCCCATCATCAATATCATGTTCTATTAGGCGTAGGCGTGTAGGCGTATCAGAAAACAAAACTGGAAAACTCTGAATCAGACCGCCTCGCCTATCAGTAGGTAGATGAGTGAGAAAGCGATCCAAAACATCCAGTTGCTCTGAATTTTTCAATCTGCCCTGCAGTACACAATTGTTGGGACCAGAGGCATCCTCCTCACCATGCACGGACACAGCATGAAAAAAAATCTGTGATGTAACAGTAACAGCATAATAGGGTTTTTACATGGCACAGTTGGTGCGTTTTCTTCCGTTCCGGAGTGGCAACTAGATAGTTTTGCTCAGTGCACTGGTGGACAACTGTACATGGACCTTGACACTTGGCTTGAAAAGGAGAACCAACAATTGACAGCAGAGCAAGGATCTGGTCACCTGGACTAAAATGATGAGGCTCAGCTCGCCGATCAAATATTCCTTCCATCCTCCCCTGTGACGATGAAAGCTTCTTTTTAGTCATCTCACCAGCGGCGTACAGGTGTCGCCGGAAATCACACACATAAGATAACAGAGACCTAGGTGGCTTGGGAGACTTCCAATCAACCTGGAGCACCGCTAGAAACCCATACAAGCAATGTACAAACACTAGGTAATTTGAACTGAAACCTGTGCTCTCCTGTGAAACCTCCCTGGCGGCTAACTGTAACTATGGTAACCCCTCCTCCCAACCCTTATCCATCTCAGTACAATAAGCTCTTTGTGTTTAATATGCTGCAGTTGGAGAACAAGACCAAAAAGATTAGAGGTGAAATTAGAACCTTGATCACTTTGAATAACATTAGGGCTTCCAAACAGCGAGATGAACTGAGGCAAAACATTTAGTCGTGAAACCCGGAGAAGATAGGCAGCAGGAAACCTAGTGGTCTGACACGTCAGAGTGAACAGGTAACTACTACCATTCTTAGAACGAGGCAGAGGGCCATCAAATTCAACAATCAGATACTCAAAAGGTTGGCTGACTACAAAAGGAAAACAACGGTTATTGGATTAATAGCTTGATTATGTTTACCCATTAATTGACAGATGTGACAGGTTTTGATGAACGCAGAAACATCCCTCTTTAAGCCAAAAGAAATGTTTCAGTATGCGATAGTATGTTTTCCTCACACCCAGATATCAAACATCGTTGTGGGAAGTTTTCAACACCAACTCACGAAACTTAACTGGTACAACAATCTGACTAATAGCCTCCCCCACAAAACAACTACCCATTTTCTCATCAGGACATTATCCTGCAGAAAATAGCCATGGGCAACATCTCCGAATGGTTCCATAGGCACAATTTGGTTACACAACTCTTCTAATGTGGGGTCAGCCCACTGCGCCTTGATTAGATCGGACTGGGGCACAGATAACGGGATAACAGGGAAAGTAGTGACAGATTTCTTTGTAACATTATCATTAGCCAGTGCAGTGACCAGGTCGCCAGAGAACTTTGGAAAATCTGTGCGCTCTCATTGGGAATCCCAACAAACGATGGCTTAATGGAAACCACTAGAGGTGGAGACACGACAGTCCATACGCTCACCAGCCAAGTTATTTCACAGTATGACGTTGATACCCTCAAAAGACAACAAAGGACGCAACCCCTACAACAACCTTGCCTTTCACCAGAATCAAACATCAGTTTATGCAATAGAACTGACCCCCAACACTATTCCCCAAATCAGACTCAGCAGAGAAGGGTAACACAGACTCTTATGCAAATTACTCAGAGGCATCTGTGTCATTCAAACTAGCGGTTATGCTGCGTGCTATATATATTGTGTATTACGGGTGTCGGGTCAACAAGGTTTACTCTTGCGCTATTGTTTGGGTACGGCCCAGTGTTTTTGTATACGTGTTTGTGTTGGGTGTATAAAATACCCCTACTGTGTATTCTTGCGACTGTCTCCAAAATCCTTTATACAGTTGAAGTCGGAAGTTTACATACACTTAGGTTGGAGTCATTAAAACAAGTTTTTCAACCACTCCACAAATTTCTTGTTAATTAACAAACTATAGTTTTGGCAAGTCGGTTAGGACATCTACCTTGTGCATGGCGAGAGTCATTTTCCAACAATTGTTGACAGACAGATTATTTCACTTATTAGTATAGTTTTGGCAAGTCGGTTAGGACATCTACCTTGTGCATGACGAGAGTCATTTTCCAACAATTGTTTACAGACAGATTATTTCACTTATTATTTACTGTATCACAATACCAGTGTGTCAGAAGTTTACATACACTTGACAGTTGACTGTGCCTTTAAACAGCTTGGAAAATTCCAGAAAATGATGTCATGGCATTAGAAGCTTCTAATAGGCTAATTGACTAAATTTGAGTCAATTGGAGGTGTACCTGTGGATGTATTTCAAGGCCTACCTTCAAACTCATTGCTTTGTTGCTTGACATCATGGGAAAATCAAAAGAAATCAGCAAAGCCTTAAAAAAAATGGTAGAACTCCACAAGTCTGGTTCATCCTTGGGAGAAATGTCCAAATGCCTGAAGGCACCATGTTCATCATGTACAAACAATAGTACTCAAGTATAAACACCATGGGACCATGCAGCCGTCCTACCGCTAACAAAGGAGATGCGTTCTGTCTCCTAGAGATGAATGTACTTTGGTGTGAAAAGTGCAAATCAATCCCAGAACAACAGCAAAGGACCGTGTGAAGATGCTGGAGGAAACAGGTACAAAACTATCTATATCCACAGCAAAATGAGTCCAGTATTGACATAACCTGAAAGGCCGCTCAGCAAGGAAGAAGCCACTGCTCCAAAACGGCCAAAAAAAAGCCAGACTACGGTTTGCAACTGCACATGGGGACAAAGATCGTACTTTTTGGAAAAATGTTGGGTTGGCCATAATGACCATCGTTATGTTTGGAGGATAAAGGGGGATAAAGGGGGATACTTGCAAGCCGAAGAACACCATCCCAACCATGAAGCATGGGGGTGCCAGTATCATGTTATGGGGGTGCTTTGCTGCAGGAGGGACAGGTGCACTTCACAAAAATAGATGGCATCACAAGGAAAATATGTGGATATATTGAAGCAACATCTCAAGACATCAGTCAGGAAGTTAAAGCTTGGTCGCAAATGGGTCTTCCAAATAGACAATGACCCCAAGCATACTTCCAAAGTTGTGGCAAAATGACCTAAGGACAACAAAGTCAAGGTATTGGAGTGGCCATCACAAAGCCCTGACCTCAATCCAAAAGAAAATGTGTGGGCAGAACTGAAAATGCGAGCAAGGAGGCCTACAAACCTGACTCAGTTACACCAGCTCTGTCAGGGGAAATGGGCCAAGATTCACCCAACTTATTGTGGCAAGCATGTAGAAGGCTACCCGAATCGTTTGACCAAAGTTAAACAATTTAAAGGCAATGCTACCAAATACTAATTGAGTGTCTGTAAACTTCTGACCCACTGGGAATGTGATGAAAGAAATAAAAGCTGAAATAAATTGTTCTCTCTGCTATTATTCTGACATTTCACATTCTTAAAATAATGTGGTGATTCTAACTGGCCTAAGACAAGGAATATTTACTTGAATTAAATGTCAGGAATTGTGAAAAACTGAGTTTAAATGTATTTGGCTAAGTTGTATGTAAACTTCCGACTTCAACTGTATGTATTGTAGGCAGGTCTACATTATTTTAACATGCTTTGGACATGTTAAACCCCCTCCATGGTGCTACATGTGTCCATGCTCATCATAAAACAGGAGATGAGAACCTCTGTGAATACCGGCGATCCTCTGTGAATACCGGCGATCCTCTGTGAATACCGGCGATCCGTGAGGGCTGGAAATCAAAGGACGTATTTCTACCTTGTTTTCTTGTAACAATGTTTTGTTTTCCGTTTCTTTCTTTTTTTAACCCCAAGCCCTCCGCAGGCTACCCTTACCCTAGGCCTACTATACCCGAAGGCTGGTTCAACTGCAGTGAGTCATGTCTTTTTTTAACCCCAAGCCCTCCGCAGGCTACCCTTACCCTAGGCCTACTATACCCGAAGGCTGGTTCAACTGCAGTGAGTCATGTCTTTTTTTAACCCCAAGCCCTCCGCAGGCTACCCTTACCCTAGGCCTACTATACCCGAAGGCTGGTTCAACTGCAGTGAGTCATGTCTTTTTTTATCCTGACGATTTTACGATATCATTACATTTGACATTTATTTGCTGTTAAAACAAAAATCGATTGGTTTTAATAAATGAAACGAAAAACAAGCAAACTTATGAGCATGAATTACCTTCCTGGTTTTATGGTGACTGTGTTTGTGGCGCACATACAATGCAATTTCTAGAGATGTGTGAATGCGATCTGATCTGTGAGATGGTTATGATTATGTTCATAAATCTGGAGAGAAACATCCATCTGCTGAAGTCTAGAAAACATATTGCATGTAACAAACCGTTACATGACCTACAGCATGGTCAACCATGTCAAAGGAAACTGTCTTTCAGTATTTGTTTCATTAGTCCATTGTTGACACATTTTCCATTACGAAAACCCTGTCATGCACACACACACAAACACACACTGTAAAACAAGCATGCACACACACGTACTGTATCAGGGTTCAGGTCAATTCGGAATTTCAACCCATTAATTTCATTTCAAATTATGAATTGTACTCAGACCACAGGAAGTAGAATTTGAATCCAAAGCAATTAAAATAATTTCAGTCTCATTCCATTGACAAATCTTTTAACAAAAGCATGTGCCACTTACTGTAAAGAATACAGATACCAATCCAAATATTATCTTGATAACATCTCAAACATGCCCCATAGTATTTGGTTTTTTTGTCATTACATTAGGTTGATCACTTCCATTTGGGATTGTTTGATGCATTATGGGAAATGTATGTCGTTTCTTTCAAATGTTTCAAAGTATCTTAGAATATATCCAGACTACTGTAATTTATTTAAAATTCATTTGAGAAGGAGTCTTTAAAAATAAAAATCCTCCATATGTTAACATAGTATTGATCACCATATGTCAAAATAACTGTATAATGTGTAGAATACATTAACCATTTAAATGTAATTGTATTCCGTTTAATTAAATTGCTTCCTTTAATTCCAATTGAAATTAAAAAGCAATTCGCAACTCAATTCAGAAATGGCCCCAACCCTGATACATATATACACACACACTGTAATCCATAGGGTAAGCCTTGTGTCTCGTTGACCAGGTCTTATTTGGTCCTGCATTATTGAGTAGCTCTCAGTCCATGAGGTACTGTAGTAGACATGCAGTGGTGGAAAAAGGACCCAATTGTCATACTTGAGTAAAAGTAAAGATACCTTAAAAGTGAAAGTGTTTCTTTAGGTGAAGTAGAGGAGGACCAGAACGCAGCGTGGTTGTTATTCATTGTACTTTACTAAAGAAACTGGACACGAATAAACTAAAACAACAAACGTGCGAAAACCTAAAACAGTCCTATCTGGTGCAAAACACAGAGACAGGAACAATCACCCACAAACACAGTGAAACCCAGGCTACCTAAATATGATTCCCAATCAGAGACAACGACTAACACCTGCCTCTGATTGAGAACATAAGTATAAATCATTTAAAATGACAGTTTAATTGTTTAAGCACGATTTTTGAAAACAGGGCCCGGTTTGTCAAAACACTACACACAATTAGCACAACCGTACAACAAAGTAGCACAACACTTCAGATCATTTGCCAAATGGAACACTTGTCAAAACCATACACGACTTCTTAAAAATAATATTTTGTTACCATACAAAACAGACACACTTCATATGACTTCAATCTTTTTGAACCAGTTACACACTGCTGTTGCTAACCTAAAACACTTTTAGCAAGTCTAATTGTCAGTGATTAGAGTGCTGTAAATGAAGTACACAGAGAAAGTGCAACTATACAAACACTACACAAGACCAATGCTGCAGGAAAATATCATTTCTTTCTCTCCATATACCCAAATCAGTCAACATGTCAACATGGAGAATCACAACAAAACATGTCCCAGTTTTCATGCTACTACAGTAGTGTGCATAACACTGTTAGCTCAGCAAACAGACAAACGTAAAATACTGTATCCAGTACAGGTTACAACTACAGTATATAACATAAAAAACAATCTGAAAAACTGACAATATTGTACAGAAAATACTACAGTTAACATACTATACATTATCTCTTCGCCTAGCTGGCTCTGGCCAGAGAATTTCATCAAAAATCAAGCATTATCGTCATTAGCAAGACAACACGGGAAGAACCGTCTTGAATGTCGAATCCATCCTTGCACAGCTGCGGCGTCTACGTGATCACAGGTGTCCTCCATGGCCTGAATGAGGGGTACCTGAGCCTGGGGCTGGAGATCGTAAACCTTCCACCGCCATGCTGAGAAAAACTCTTCGATTGGGTTTAGAAACAGAGAGTATGGTGGAAGGTATAGTACTGTCAACTGTGGATGGTGTTGAAACCAGTTCTGGACCAAAGCAGAGTGGTGGAATGACAGATTGTCCCAGATGACCGTGTATTGCATCTGGTGCATTTCATTACCTGCTGTGACGATGTGGTGCAATCGGTCCAAAAATGCGAGAATGTGAGGCGTGTTGTAAGGGCCCATTTTGGCATGACGGAGGACAACCCCATGCTGTGAAATGGCAGCGCAAAGGGTGATGTTACCCCCACGTTGCCCTAGGACATTGATTATAGCCCTGTGGCCAATGATATTTCTGCCTCTCCTTCTTGGTTTTGTGAGGTTGAACCCTGCCTCATCAATATACATGAATTCATGCAGGATTTCCTCAGCATCCATCTGCAAAGCTCCCTGAAATACAGTGAAAGACTGGTATTTCTAGTATACAGTCAATGTCAAAAAGTCATGTGCAGTATGCAACATCACAGTGCTAAAGTGAACAATACAAACCTCCACATACTCCTGCCGCAGCCGTTTGACCCCCTCTGAATTCCGCTCAAAAGGCACTCGATAAAGTTGTTTCATTTGAACCTGATGTCTTTTCAGGATGTGTGCCAGTGTTGACAGAGACCTGATGGACATTATTGAAAATGGCATGGTCACTGATAATGTTGGCTTGTAGTTCTGAGCCTGATAGCATTATTGGCCAAAACCATGTTCATTATCTCTCTTGTTCTTGCGTGAATATGGGCCCCCTTCCTCCTTGTCTTTCCCGACCCTCAATCCTATGTAGAGAATAATACATGTAACTTACTGTACAATGTCACAGGAAGGGGTATCACAAGTGCTGATATGGTGCAGACAATAAGCTGCTGATTACTGTAACTGTAGACAGATCTTCTTTAACCGGTTTTCCTGTCGACTAGTGGTCCACTAGTGTTGCACCAATGTCATTTGATAAGTTTGGTCCTCTTCTTCTTTGTGCACGCTCTCCTCCTGCTTCAGGTCTTCCCTGACCTCTGGCTTGACCTCTACCTCCTTCTCCTTCTCCTTCTCCTCCTCCTCCTCCTCTGTGTACTCCTCCTCCTCCTCCTCTGTGTACTCCTCCTCCTCCTCCTCTGTGTACTCCTCCTCCTCCTCCTCTGTGTACTCCTCCTCCTCCTCCTCTGTGTACTCATCCTCTCACCCTCACTCTTCTTCTAACTCCTTCCATTTTGGTTGAAGGCAGGTGAACCTACCTGCTGCATTTTTATAGTGCTTAAACCTGATTGGTGCGTCTACAATTTAGCAGTCATGTGTTTGTGCACCTGATGGCTGTGTTTACAGATTGGCTCATAGGTGTGGTAATTTGACAGTCAGTGCTTTGGAATTGCAAGGAAGTGACATCATGATATACTTCTGTGTCTGATGTATACAAGTGTGTTTCTTGTTTTGCAAATCACTGTGTGTAATGTTTTGCAAATAGTGTGAAGCTGACCATGTGTTTTGCTCCTTGAGTGTAAGGTTTTGCTAATTGTGGGAAAAGTTAAATTTTAGTGTGTAAGCAATCGTAAGAAAAACTGTAAGCAAACCAGATGACACAATGTTTTTTAGTTTTTTTGAAGTTTACGACAGTTCAACACTCAGACATAATTTACATTAGGAATGTAGTGGAGTAAAAATAAAAGTTGTCAAAAATATAAATAGTAAAGTACAGTACAGATACCCCAAAAACTACTTAAGTAGTACTTAAAAGTATTTTAACTTAAGTACTTTACATCAATGCAGACATGTATCCACAAACTGCACTGGTATACATGCACATGCGTGCGCTCACCACACATTCACACACACACAAACTCCCACACCAATGTACACACATACATGCGCACACACATGCACACGCACACGCACACACTCAGACAGCACTGTTTGATTAATCTGTTTAATCACTGAACTTCATTGCACTAGTGAGTCTGACAAAATGACTTTTAAATAATGTTGTTCAATTCCCACTTATGCTCTGAAGTGTTTACACAATCCACCAATGACTTTTCAACTTCAAAGCTCGAATTTGTGCTTCATTTATTCGATTCTGATTCAAGTCTGGTTCTCCTTGAGTTGGCGAAACAACGACTCCCCATACAGCATTTTCCTCCTCCAACCAGCAGGCTTTGTCCTCCAGCTTTATCAAAGGCAACCTCTCAAAACCCAACTGCCTGTAGTCATGCTCCAATCAATTAAGGGCTCTGTTCAATCAGATCCGCTTTAGCCGACATCCGCAGAGCATTTGTTTTGGCTGTGTCGGAGATGGAACTGCATTAGAGCTGTCAAGTCGACAAGCGGCTCCTGGCATTATACCTAAAGCGGACATTGCCATTGGCTAAAAGGAGTCGCATTAAGAGAAATCCCATGCAACCTTGTTTACAAGTTCAAACACTGAAATGTGAGATGTAATCTACACCTCAATTAAGATGATAGAATTCCTCATTATTTCATTTAATGATTTTCAATTTGAGTGTCAATATTTCCATATGGCTTACCTTTACTTCTTCTGACCTAGCACGAGTGGGACAGGTGGCTCCATGCCAGTGATCAAGAGCAGCTGCTAACCGATTTGACAGCTCCAGCATAGTTACAGTTCTGACACGGCCAAAACTATCGCTAGTTAACACTTGAGCTGATTGAATCGAGGCCTAACATTGTATAAAGCAATGTTTGTTTAGTGTGTATGTACTTGAGTGTGCATGCGCTTGAGTGCATGCAGGCGTGGGTGGGCCTGAGAAATACAGAGAGAAAAGAATCAACGTTTATTGGTCGCGTACATAGTTTAACAGATATTAATGCGCCAGGACGTCAGGAAATGCCGAAACCGGCCACTGGGGGGCAACAGTGAGTGCTATTACCATCAAGTATGCATGTGTTTTGCTAGGGCATTGTGGACGGGTGTAATCCCATGACTCTGGATCCAAAAGTTGCATGTTCATTCGCAGTGGTACCCTTGTTAAAAAATACATGTTTTAACCGTATCCCGAATGCCTAAACGTAATGTTTTAACCGTATCCCAAACCTTAAACCTTAACTTAAAAACACTTTGACACTTGGAGAAAGATCCTACTTGGAAGGAGCAATCCAGGGGGACAAAAACACTAACATTTGACTTTTGGAGCAACTTCGAAATTTGATGATTGGAGAAACATGGATAAACGTCAGAATGTGAAGTCAAATTGGTAAAACTGTGAGATCTTTTTAAACAAAATGCAATGACCAGTAGTATATATATTAGAATGAGCTATGTGAAGAATGCAGTATTTAAATACACAGTGTGAATAACAGTATAAAAGAAACAGTCCAGTGTTAAATATCTCTATATACATGGGGCAGCAGCGTTGGCCGTGTGTGTGTGTGTGTGTGTGTGTGTGTGAGTACAGGAGTTTGCGTGTGTATGAGGTGGGTGTGTGTGAGTATGTGATAGAGAAAGTGCGAAGGAGAGAGCTTGCGTGTGTGTTATGCGTGAGTGAGTCTATCTTTGTCTCTTACTACAGGGGATGACGTGAAGGCTGTTCAACAGTCTGATGGCCTGAAGATAGAAGCTGTTTTTCAGTCTTTTGGTCTCAGATTTGATGCGCCTGTACTGTCTCTGTCTGCTAGATGGTAGCAGAGTGAACAGACCATGACTTGTGTGGTCCTTGGCGAGTTTCTTGGCCTTCCTTTGACACCAAGTGCTGCGCACTACGGTGTCTGTGTTTTGGGACCATTTTAGGTTAGTGAAAGTCTGCTTTTTCGAAGAAAGACGAGTGAGTCTTTCATCCTTTAAACTCTCCATCATTTGATCATTGTCTTACCCGTCCAAATCAAATCAATCAGTAACTCCACAACTCTCAACTCTACCTAAACCTTATTTTGCAGTCTGCCTATGTTCTCTTGCATCAGCCACAAAACAAACTCCACCACATCTGAGGGAAAGGAAAAGCTCTCTTTCATGCAGGCCGGCTGCCAGTGAAACGACTGTCCATTAATAAACATGGTCATGGAAGTGAGGCTCTGCAGGGGTTTGTTAGTGATAGCATCGGTAAATAGAAAAATCCCCAGAGGAATACTCTAAGCTTTGACTCGTAGAGCTAACACACTACTGCCAACCCGCCAATGCATGATAATAAGTCCAAAGCGAATCGAGACGGTCATAGATTAGTGTTTATTTGAAGACAGAGAGAGAGGGAGTGAGAGAGTGAAGGAAAGAAGGGACAAGAGTGGTAGAGAAAGAGAGGGAGAGGGCACAGAGGAACAATTCTCTCGTTTCCCTCCGAGAGAACAGTCCATGAATTTCATGGCAGATTATTGCCTGTCTAGCTCAGTGTCAGCCATGTTTGTCAGGCTATTCAACATAGCATTATCACTTCTTTTTAGGGCAGAGATGGGGTTTTATGTTTCAAATCCCAGCCAGAGAGCATCTTCCTCTGATTGGCCCCGCCAAACTCTTCTAAAAAAAACACATATCAGATTAAGACCAATGTAAGGCCCAATGTCTCTCATTGAGATTCAGGAAGTTCTTCCATGTTAATGCTAATCATACTTAAAAGTACATATTTTCTCTCGCTCTACCGCCAAGATGGAGGGAGTGAACAGGGGCTTAGGAGTAATGTCAGATCTCTTGCGCTACATCTGCCTCTTCTGCCTCTCAAGATCTGAGTGCCAGTGAGACAATTATTGAAGTGTGAACTTCATCTAGGGCTCCCCAGGGATTGGCTGAGGATAGCACCTTGAAATGGAGATATAGTTACTTCAAACTCACGCCAGCATTTAGACTTCTGTAGCAAAGTGTTTATCCCCTGTTAGTGGACTTATTTTCAAACACAGAGTGAATTAATCTATGTTAGTGTGGTTTGTTAGGAAGTTTGTCGATGTGTGCAGTGCATTCTTGGAGAATAAGGATTAATCTCTGTCAAAAAAACACTATACAAGCCACACCAAAGACATGCTAATAGCTAGCCAGGGCCTTGACCTGAATTAAAGCTGAGCTACTAGCGCTAGCTATCAATACTATTCAAAGCTAAATCTAGAACATATGTGATCTTGGTGCAAATTACAGATCAAAGCAGTGAGGTATTTGGAACACACATCACAGGATCAGGGTTCTCCAGGGAGAACCTTGGCCATCCCCACCCAGCTGACACACTGATCCAGTCTTCCAAGTATAGCCTCTTAGACAGACCCATCTCTTACACCTCACTGCTATTCATCTTTTTTTAAAACTTAACTAGGCAAGTCAGTTAAGAACAAATCCTTATTTACAATGACAGCCTAACCCTAACCCAGACAACACTGGGCCAATTGTACGCCGCCTTATGGGAGTCCCAATCACAGCCATTTGTGACACAGCCTGGAATCAAACCAGAGTCTGTAGTGACACCTCTAGCACTGAGATGCAATGCCTTAGACCCCTGCACCACTCGGGGGCTCTTCCTCCTGTTGTTTCCAGGGACAGGGTTATGTATCGTTGTCTCAGGTTAAAAAGAAATGCCTTAGACCCCTGCACCACTCGGGGGCTCTTCCTCCTGTTGTTTCCAGGGACAGGGTTATGTATCGTTGTCTCAGGTTAAAAATAAATGCCTTAGACCCCTGCACCACTCGGGGGCTCTTCCTCCTGTTGTTTCCAGGGACAGGGTTATGTATCGTTGTCTCAGGTTAAAAATAAATGCCTTAGACCCCTGCACCACTCGGGGGCTCTTCCTCCTGTTGTTTCCAGGGACAGGGTTATGTATCGTTGTCTCAGGTTAAAAATAAATGCCTTAGACCCCTGCACCACTCGGGGGCTCTTCCTCCTGTTGTTTCCAGGGACAGGGTTATGTATCGTTGTCTCAGGTTAAAAAGAAATGCCTTAGACCCCTGCACCACTCGGGGGCTCTTCCTCCTGTTGTTTCCAGGGACAGGGTTATGTATCGTTGTCTCAGGTTAAAAAGAAATGCCTTAGACCCCTGCACCACTCGGGGGCTCTTCCTCCTGTTGTTTCCAGGGACAGGGTTATGTATCGTTGTCTCAGGTTAAAAAGAAAACAGCCGGAGTTCATTTTCACGCGGTTACATGTTGGTTTCTTCCATTTTGTTACATTTTCTTCAAATGTGTTACTTTTCTCGATTCCTAATTGTAATATCGAACGAGGATGTTAATAGCAAACAGAAATAAATACTTTCCACCAAACCTCTCCAAATACCTGGTTAAGAGGTTTGGATCAATTTCCTACACATATGGTCTTATGAATAACCATTATCCTGTAGTCAATCAGCTCCCCCTTCTGCACCAATGACTTCTATATAACCCCCATCACAACACTGAAGTGCTTCGCCCTCCCTAGTCCCGACCACATGGTTGCCACAGCACCTTGTGTAAACCACATTAAAACAGCGACAGAAACGTAATTACACTTTAGGCATCACTAAGCATTGGCTCAGCGGTAATTCACTCCTTTCTTCTTCTTCCCCTCTTGATGACTGAGAAAAGGGATGAGGAAGGAAGATGCAGTTTTCTGAGGACCCGGGATTCAGGGAAATGCATACGGAGGATTAAGCAGGAAACACAAAGACCCCTGTACTCTAATACTCTCGTATTAGATGGGCTCAGGTTCTCCAATAGGTATGCATAGAATCATTTTCCTCTCTGATGTTCTTTAGACTGGTGACCTTAGATGAGGAATATGTGGAGAAATATATATGCAACTCCTCATACTGTGGCCTTCTGTCAGAGTCAGAGCTCTTTCTGTGGTTATGAAGCATTACATTATTAAAAGTATCTCATATTCAGCAGTCAGTCATCAATATAAAACAGCTAAATGAATCTGACTGTGGCTCGTTCGTTGACTGATTGCCATTTCTTCCCTTGCACTAAGTGAATTAATTACATAGCCCTGTGTCAGCTATAAGCACCTGCAGAAAAGATGAATAAGAGGGAATAAAAATAAAAATTGTACAGTCCATTAGTGACAAATCAGGTCTCATGATTTAAAACCTGCAATTAATATGCGTACGGGCGTATGGTAGAATGTTAGAGAATATCAAATTAACTTTTAAGACCTGGGCCCTGTACGTTGCATGAATACCAACTAATGACGATCAAACATTTAATTGGCGGATAGCGGGCGTGCACAGGTTTTTGGCATACGTGTACACCCACCCTATGTTAGAAATCCGTGCCTGTGTTAAGGCCCCTGGATCTAATTAAACCAATTGAGGCAGTGCGGTGGCACACTGGATTTGCTAATGCAGTGCTGTGGAACAAGTGGAGGCAAACCCAGGGAGCTCAGAGTTGCGTGGCAACCTATGATGGTGAGCTTCTGATAAAAGCATGGCTGATTTCTACTGTGTGTGTGTGGAGGGGGGGGGGTTATTGGTGTGTGTGTTTGTGTGTGAGTGTGGGTATGTGTGTGTTTATATAAATGGGGGGGGTTGTTGTTGGTGTGTGTGTGTATTTGTGGTGTGCACGTGTGTGTTTATATAAATGTAGGTGTGTGTGTGTTTGTGGTGTGTACGTGTGTGTTTATATAAATGTAGGTGTGTTTGTGTATTTGTGGTGTGCACGTGTGTGTTTATATAACTGTAGGTGTGTGTGTGTTTGTGGTGTGCACGTGTGTGTTTATATAAATGTAGGTGTGTTTGTGTATTTGTGGTGTGCACGTGTGTGTTTATATAAATGTAGGTGTGTGTGTGTGTTTGTGGTGTGCACGTGTGTGTTTATATAAATGTAGGTGTGTTTGTGTGTGAGTGTGAGTGTGGGTATGTGTGTGTTTATATAAATGGGGGGGGGGGTGTTGTTGGTGTGTGTGTGTGAGTGTGGGTATGTGTGTGTTTATATAAATGTAGGTGTGTTTGTGTGTGTTCAGAGGGCTCTAAGCAGCCACATTTTTCACTCAATTAATGCCACAGGGAACTCTATGGCTACTCACTGGAGGAAGTTTGAGGGGGAATAGTTTGCTTTATGATCATGATTAGTGATGAGGAGATGAGGGATTGAATATGCGTTTGAGAGTTGGGGGTGGGTGGGTTTGTGAGGAGAGAAGACTGCATAGTATGTAGTGTAGAAGAGGTGGTGAGGAGTGTGTGTGTGTGTGTGTGTGTGTGTGTGTGTGTGTGTGTGTGTGTGTGTGTGTGTGTGTGTGTGTGTGTGTGTGTGTGTGTGTGTGTGTGTGTGTGTGTGTGTCACATCAGCCCTTCTTAATCAAGTCCAGTCAGTTTACAGCTTAGAATACCAACGCATGTCCGCATATCTACTGGGAATGAGAACCTAGTCAATTTTGCTGCTGCAGCTGCTACCTGACAAGAGTGATGTGAGTTAGATATGCAGAGGCCTGGAGTAGTGGTCCGATGACTGATCCTTATCCACGGCTCCACTGGCACTCTGGGTCTTTGGCTTTTTAGTATTGGATGCAGCTAACTGGCTAACACCATCTATACACTACATAAAAGTAGAAAATAAAACCCAAAACGTATTTATGCTTTAATTTATTATTTTACCTCTGTAGGTTACCATTGTCCTCCTGTTTTTGTTTTTCATGGGAATAGCAGGTGAAACAGGTGCAAATATTCAGTAAATCAGTAAATCTGTCCCTATTGGTAGAGTGGTAGAATAAAATAGACAGTAAATCAGAGGGAGTGAGATAGAAAGAGTGGTAAGAGGAGAGGAAGAGAGCGATTGCTGATACTGAGATCTGCCTCATATATTCAATAGTGACAGGAATTGTGTCAGTATTCTGGGTCTATTCTTCACCACACACTGAGCTTGAGAGCCAATAACATGGGTCAGCAACCTGCCCTGGTTTATATCAACAATGTTCTGATTATACAATCAAATGGTTTATTTATTTTCTGGTCCGTTATTAACTCAGAAATTACATGTTAGAAAAAAAAGAAAAATAAATGACATGGTAAAATGATTATTTTATAATAAATATATGTAATTATTAATTTATCTGCACGAACATAAACAACTGGCATAAACAGCTGTGTGTGTGTTTCAAGTTTTTAGCTGTATGCACACATGGTATACACCGTCCAACGAATTACTTACCTGCTTACTTATTTAGAATTACTTACCTGCTTACTTATTTGAATGAATTACTTCCTTCTGGACAATGCAACAAGAATAATAAATAATAAAAGATAAGAATACGGACATAAAGTAAATGGCTCAGTAGAATAAACATTTTAGCATAAGTATAATAAAGGAAGGCACAATTTGCAATTTGTGTTTGTGCACTTTTGCATTCGTGTGTAGACATTTAAGCTCTGCCTGCTACTAAAGTGGTCCAGCTATAGCTAGTGTGTGACTTGAAGGTTATCTGTGTCTGCATCATCTCTCATGTTGCTCCTGGCTAGCTTCCTGTGCACTCTCATTTTTCTTCCTCTCTCTCTCTCTCTCTCTCTCTCTCTCTCTCTCTCTCTCTCTCTCTCTCTCTCTCTCTCTCTCTCTCTCTCTCTCTCTCTCTCTCTCTCTCTCTCTCTCTCTCTCTCTCTCTCTCTCTCTCTCTCTCTCTCTCTCTCTCTCTCTCTCTCTCTCTCTCTCTCTCTCTCTCTCTCTCTCTCTCTCTCTCTCTCTCTCTCTCTCTCTCTCTCTCTCTCTCTCTCTCTCTCTCCACTGTTTCTTGCTGCATGCCCGTGGTTTGTCATTGACTTCATCGACAACTTACCTTTTGGCATAACTGAGGAGGCTGAGCATAAATGTACACACTCATCAAATATTCTAAACCTTATTGCGTTATAGTGTATCATATTTGGCTGTCTGTGCCAAAGCTTTGGGGACTCAGTCAGTTTTCTGCTCCTTCTGCATTTTCTTAACCTTTGGGCAGGGGCTTTGTCCTCTCTGCACCTCCTCTGTCCCCTTCACTGGTTTTATTTGCCATTCCCCTTTCAAAAAAATGGGACTCTGCCCAGACATGTCCAGCCTATTGCCTACAGTAGTTTGGACAAGAACAGAGGAGAGGAGTCTGGGTCAAGATTGCATCTGCAGAGTCACAGACTGGGAGTGATTAAATTAAGGTACTGACAGAACAAAGTGTCCTCTCTCCCCTCACCTCATCTTTCCTGGATGGGCCTAAATACCTCCCTCTGGATCCATTTTCCCCAGGCACAAAAGTTGGAATGGGCCTGTGGCTGGCAGCTGCTGGGCTGAAAGGACAAGCTCCACCTCGCAGAGTTGAAGGGATAATGGCTTAAATTCTTATAACTGCACCACTGGTGTCCATCTCTGCTGTCCCCATAGGATAACCTTTTTCATTCCAGGTAGGACCATTTTTTGGTTCCAGGCATAACCCTCTGTGGAAAAGACTACATTGAACCCAAAAGGGTTCTACCTGGAACCAAAAGCGTTTTACCTGGGTTCTTCAAAGGGTTCTCCTATGGGGACAGCTGAAGAACCCTTTTAGGTTCAGGATATAATTTTTTTGTTGTTGAAGATTGTAGATGGGACATTATGGACTTTTAGCCAGGGATTGGTTGTTGACTAGGGAACTGGAAGAATAAAGAGGTACCACAGGCTTGAGAAGAGGGGACAATCCTTGACTTTGTAAAGAGATATAAGGCCCTGCCCCGCCCCCCTTTCGGAAAAGCTGACCACGACTCCATTTTGTTGATCCCTGCCTACAGACAGAAACTAAAACAAGAGGCTCCCACGCTGAGGTCTGTCCAACGCTGGTCCGACCAAGCTGACTCCACACTCCAAGACTGCTTCCATCACGTGGACTGGGAGATGTTTCGTATTGCGTCAGATAACAACATTGACGAATACGCTGATTCGGTGTGCGAGTTCATTAGAACGTGCGTTGAAGATGTCGTTCCCATAGCAACGATTAAAACATTCCCTAACCAGAAACCGTGGATTGATGGCAGCATTCGTGTGAAACTGAAAGCGCGAACCACTGCTTTTAATCAGGGCAAGGTGTCTGGTAATATGACCGAATACAAACAGTGCAGCTATTCCCTCCGCAAGGCTATCAAACAAGCTAAGCGCCAGTACAGAGACAAAGTAGAATCTCAATTCAACGGCTCAGACACAAGAGGCATGTGGCAGGGTCTACAGTCAATCACGCACTACAGGAAGAAATACAGCCCAGTCACGGACCAGGATGTCTTGCTCCCAGGCAGACTAAATAACTTTTTTGCCCGCTTTGATAACTGAGGTAACTGAGCTAAACGACTACCGCCCCGTAGCACTCACATCCGTCATCATGAAGTGCTTTGAGAGACTAGTCAAGGACCATATCACCTCCACCCTACCTGACACCCTAGACCCACTCCAATTTGCTTACCGCCCAAATAGGTCCATAGACGATGCAATCTCAACCACACTGCACACTGCCCTAACCCATCTGGACAAGAGGAATACCTATGTGAGAATGCTGTTCATCGACTACAGCTCGGCATTCAACACCATAGTACCCTCCAAGCTCGTCATCAAGCTCGAGACCCTGGGTCTCGACCCCGCCCTGTGCAACTGGGTACTGGACTTCCTGACGGGCCGCCCCCAGGTGGTGAGGGTAGGCAACATCATCTCCTCCCCGCTGATCCTCAACACTGGGGCACCACAAGGGTGCGTTCTGAGCCCTCTCCTGTACTCCCTGTTCACCCACGACTGCGTGGCCACGCACGCCTCCAACTCAATCATCAAGTTTGCAGATGACACAACAGTGGTAGGCTTGATTACCAACAACGACGAGAAGGCCTACAGGGAGGAGGTGAGGGCCCTCGGAGTGTGGTGTCAGGAAAATAACCTCACACTCAACGTCAACAAAACTAAGGAGATGATTGTGGACTTCAGGAAACAGCAGAGGGAACACCCCCCTATCCACATCGATGGAACAGTAGTGGAGAGGGTAGCAAGTTTTAAGTTCCTCGGCATACACATCACAGACAAACTGAATTGGTCCACTCACACAGACAGCATCGTGAAGAAGGCGCAGCAGCGCCTCTTCAACCTCAGGAGGCTGAAGAAATTCGGCTTGTCACCAAAAGCACTCACAAACTTCTACAGATGCACAATCGAGAGCATCCTGGCGGGCTGTATCACCTTCTGGTATGGCAACTGCTCCGCCCTCAACCGTAAGGCTCTCCAGAGGGTAGTGAGGTCTGCACAACGCATCACCGGGGGCAAACTACCTGCCCTCCAGGACACCTACACGACCCGATGTTACAGGAAGGCCATAAAGAACATCAATGACATCAACCACCCGAGGCACTGCATGTTCACCCCGCTATCATCCAGAAGGCGAGGTCAGTACAGGTGCATCAAAGCTGGGACCGAGAGACTGAAAAACAGCTTCTATCTCAAGGCCATCAGACTGTTAAACAGCCACCACTAACATTGAGGGGCTGCTGCCAACACACTGACAATGACACTGACTCAACTCCAGCCACTTTAATAATGGGAATTGATGGGAAATGATGTAAATATATCACTAGCCACTTTAAACAATGCTACCTTATATAATGTTACTTACCCTACATTATTCATCTCATATGCATACGTATATACTGTACTCTATATCATCGACTGCATCCTTATGTAATACATGTATCACTAGCCACTTTAACTATGCCACTTTGTTTACATACTCATCTCATATGTATATACTGTACTCGATATCATCTACTGTATCTTGCCTATGCTGCTCTGTACCATCACTCATTCATATATCCTTATGTACATATTCTTTATCCCCTTACACTGTGTATAAGACAGTAGTTTTTGGAATTGTTAGTTAGATTACTTGTTGGTTATTACTGCATTGTCGCTACACTCGCATTAACATCTGCTAACCATGTGTATGTGACAAATAAAATTTGATTTGATTTGATTTGGAGATGTGAAATGAATACGCCCATCTTCTCGAGGCAAAGCTTACGCCAGAGATATGTACCTACAGGCCTAAAAGTCTGAGCAGCTCACCTGGGTGCCTATAATGGTAGAGGACGGTTGAGACCCCATCGTGGTAATGCTATTCTCAGTCAACCCTTGTAACTAGCAATCATTGGCATAATGATTATTTTGCAAACATGGGCAAACAATCAAATCGTTAGGGTATTTGGGTCATGAAATTGCATCCTTGATTGGCAAGAGTAGGATCTTTAGCAAGCTGTGCTCAATGGAGTTAAATCTGGTTGGTATTGAATTACTAGCTACTTAATTATTCACAGTTTCACATTCAGACAAGACCTGTAATAAAGTGCTGTGTAAAAAGCCCCATGAGCACTGACAAGTGATGTTCATAGGAGCACATCAAATTTGGTGTTGAATGAAAGCCAACATTGTTGAGAAATGAAGGCATATGTCAATAATTTGCCATCCTAAAAAGGACCTGTAATAAAGTGCTGTGTAAAAAGCCCTATAAAAGCCAATAATTTGCCATCCTAAAAATGTGGTATAAGCAAAGGCTTTGATTTCTGGTCAAGCAGGTTGAAAAAGGGGGTCTTAGAAAACATCTAGCAGAAAAAGTCTGAAAAGGTATTAGAAATACATCAAAACACAATAATGCTGAAGTAAAAACCCATCTAATAAACATTTATATTTTGGTTTGCACAGATTATTTTCATTCTGTAAGTTTAAGAACTATTTCCTAGTGTCTTGTCATTCTGTTACCAAAAAACCCACATATCTTTAAGATATTTTCTCATTTCTCTCCCTCATGAGGAGCGAAGATAATGACAGTTCACAGAAGTAACAAGCAAAGGTAGAACTACCAATTCGCTTTAGCATTTGTACTGATAACAATTTGGTTTATGATTTATAGAGTGATAAACGCGTCATTCTATGACCAAGTCAGCTACAATGGGAATTCATAGTAGTCACAAACCACAGTTGGGTAACCTGCTACTATCCTCCCTTCCACTGGGATACAGTAATGTTGCGCTCATAGCTGTTGTATTTCTGTTTCTGTCACGTGGTGGTCAAAGCAAGAGACTGAAAACAGTCTGGAGAACTTTCTCCCTGACTCTTATCTCTCTCGATTCTTACTGACACCTACCCATGAGCCCCCTTTCTTTCCATTTACTTTCCCATTGGACGTCCTTGGACGTTGAAAAGTAGTTGAAATTTGGTCTGTCCAAATTGGAACCAATTATAGAAGATCTGTTTCACAAGTTTGGACAGTATAGTAGTACGACAAAGAAAAGTAGCGTATAGGTCAGCTCAATAGAGTACTGTAATGTACAGCAGAGTAGAGTTCAGTACAGTACTCTACAGTGCAGTAGAGCACACTAGAGTAGATTACAGTATAATTTACTGCATTGTACTGTATTGTCCCGTACTGCACTGTACTCTACTGTATGTACAGAACTATCCTCTAAATCAAATCTAATTTTATTGGCCACATACATGTGATTAGCAGATGTAATTGTGGGTGTAGCGAAATGCTTGTGCTTCTAGCTCGAACAGTGCAGTAATATTAAGACTGTATACATATGGACGAGAAATGTCAGAGATGAACGGACTAAGATACCGTAGAATAGTATAGAATACAGTATATACATTTGAGATGAGTAATGCAAGATCATTATTTTTTTATTTCACCTTTATTTAGTTGAGAACAAGTTCTCCTTTACAACTGCGACATGGCCAAGATAAAGCAAAGCAGTGCGACAAAAACAACAACACAGAGTTATACATGGAATAAACAAACGTACAGTCAATAACACAATATTAAAAAAAATATATACAGTGTGTGCAAATGAGGTAAGATTAGGGAGGTAAGGCAATAAATAGGCCATAGTGAAGAAGGAGCAAAAAAAACAACAACATGGGGATGAGGTATTTGGGTGGGCTGTATACAGATGGGCTGTGTACAGGTGCAATGATCTATGAGCTGCTCTGGCAGCTGATGCTTAAAGTTAGTGAGGGAGATATGAGTCTCCAGCTTCAGTGATTTTTGCAATTCATTACAGTCATTGGCAGCAGAGAACTGGAAGGAAAGGTGGCCAAAAGAGGAGTTGGCTTTGGGGGTGACCAGTGAAATATACCTGCTGGGGCGCGAGCTACAGGTTGGTGCTGCTATGGTGACCAGTGAGCTGAGATAAGGCAGGGTTTTACCTAGCAAAGACTTGTAGATGACCTGGAGCCAGTGGGTGTGGAATATGAAGCGAGGGCCAGCCAACGAGAGCATACAGGTCGCAGTGGTGGGTAGTATATGACACTGTGATAGACTGCATCCAATTTGCTGAGTAGAGTGTTGGAGGCTATTTTGTAAATGACATCACCGAAGTGTAAAACTGTATTAAACAAATGAGATTGTAACGCTCAATGAGTGAATGAGTGTGGAGTCAGGCGCAGAGAGCAAAGGATTCGGGAAAAGCACGCTTTAATGTCCAAAAATCACAGGAACAAAATAGTATACCCAACACAGGTGTAACTATAAATCAAAATAGTCCCCTGATGTGAAATACTAGACAGCGAGAAAACCTGACAAAACACTAACCACTCTCGCAAATACAGATGAACAAGCCCGCACAAACAGAAGCGGGCTAAACGAAGTTAAATAACCCCTCCCTAACAACCAAACAAGGAACAGGTGAAACCAATTAGACAAAACCAAACGAACACAGAACAAAGGATCGGTGGCAGCTAGTAGCGCCACCCGAACCAGAAGGGGTAGAATGGTATAGAAAACCATACATACGAGATGAGTAATGCCTGATATGTAAACATTAACCTGTTGCGACGAGCAATCCCGTATCCGGGAGCGTAATTATAGCCTCAAGCTCATTACCATAACGGAACGTTAACTATTCATGAAAATCGCAAATGAAATGAAATAAATATATTGGCTCACAAGCTTAGCCTTTTGTTAACAACACTGTCATCTCAGATTTTCAAAAAATGCTTTTGAACCATAGCTACACAAGCATTTGTGTAAGAGTATTGATAGCTAGCATAGCATTAAGCCTGGCATTCAGCAGGCAACATTTTCACAAAAACAAGAAAAGCATTCAAATAAAATCATTTACCTTTGAAGAACTTCGGATGTTTTCAATGAGGAGACTCTCAGTTAGATAGCAAATGTTCAGTTTTTCCAAAAAGATTATTTGTGTAGGAGAAATCGCTCCGTTTTGTTCATCACGTTTGGCTGAGAAAAAAAACAGAAAATTCAGTCATTACAACGCGAACTTTTTTCCAAATTAACTCCATAATATCGACAGAAACATGGCAAATGTTGTTTAGAATCAACCCTTAAGGTGTTTTTCACATATCTATTCGATGATAAGTCACTCGTGGCAGTTTGGTTTCTCCTCTGTTCAAAATGGAAAAATGAACGCACCTGGAGATTACGCAATAGTTTCGACGGAGGACACAGAGCGGACACCTGGTAAATGTAGTCTCTTATGGTCAATTTTCCAATGATATGCCTACAAATATTTCACAATGCTGCAAACACCTTGGGGAAACGACAGAAGTGTAGGCTCTCTCCTTGCGCATTCACAGCCATATAAGGAGACATTGGAACACAGCGCCTCAAAAATCTGGCTCACTTCCTGTATGAAATTTCATCTTGGTTTCGCCTGTAGCATTAGTTCTGTGGCAAAGTTCGTGACAAAATATCTTGTTTAAAATGGGAACGTTTTTCATCCAAAAATGAAATACTGCCCCCAGAGGTTCAAGAGGTTAAGTGACTAAGATACCATTAAATACAGTATATACATATGAGATGAGTAATGCAAGGTATGTAAACATTATTCAAGTGACTAGTGTTCCATTCCTTAAAGTGGCCAGTGAATTCTAGTCTATGCCTATAGGCAGCAGCCTCTAATGCGCTAGTGATGGCTGTTTAACAGTTTGATGGCCTTGAGATAGAAGCTGTTTTTCAGTCTCTCTGTCCCAGCTTTGATGCACTTGTACTGACCTCACCTTCTGAATGATAGCAGGGTGAACAGGCAGTGGCTCGGGTGGTTGTTGTCCTTGATGGTCTTTTTGACCTTCCTGTGCTATACTGTACTATACTGTGCTGTACTGTGTTGTACAGATTTGGTCCAGTCCGGACCTAGTAAATTTCATCTTGTTTGGTGCAGAGGTCATTAGAATATTTGCCTGTATGTAGAATAATACCCAAACACGCAAAGAGGATATTACATTTTTCTACCTTTGTGTAGCTATTCAGAGAATGACAGTCATATTTATGCATTTCTTTATAGTACAGATCAGGGACTCTTGGTGTCATTATGTTACTCTTGGTGTAGTTTACTGTAGACTTTGGGTGAACCATTCAGAAATTACAGCACTTTTTGTCCATAATTCCTCTATTTTAGGGGACCAAAAGTTTGGGAACAAATTCACTTACACTGTATGTGTTGTCAAAAGTTGAGAATTTGGTCACATATTCCTAGCACGCAATGATTACATCAAGCTTGTGACTCTGCAAACTGGTTTTTGCATTTTCTGTTCGTTTTGGTTGTATTTGTGATTATTTTGTGCCCAATAGAAATTAATGGTAGAAAATGTATTGCGTCATCTGGGAGTCACTTTTATTGTAAATAAGAATATAATGTTTCTAAACACTTCTAAATTAATGTAGATGCTACCATGATTATGGATAGTCCTGAATTAATCGTGTATAATGAAAGTTACAGAGGCATAAGTGTGAAAGTTATAGAGGCATAAATATCATACCCCCCCAAAAATGTATTGTATTGGTGAGAGGTTAGCATGTCTTGGGGTTATGACCTAGATCCACCTGGTCAGTGTATGTCATGGAGAGAGTTGGTGTTCCAAATGTTTTGTAAACTCATATATGTGGTAAAACTACCATATATATATATATATATATATATATATATATATATATGTGTATATATACAGTGGGGCAAAAAAGTATTTAGTCAGCCACCAATTGTGCATGTTCTCCCACTTAAAAAGATGAGAGAGGCCTGTAATTTTCATCATAGGTACAGTTGATTTCTTCAAACCAAGCTGCTTACCTATTACAGATTCAGTCTTCCCAGCCTGGTGCAGGTCCACAATTTGTTTCTGGTGTCCTTTGCAAATAAATTCATTAAAAATCCTACAAAGTGATTTTCTGGATTTTTTTTCTTCTCATTTTGTCTGTCATAGTTGAAGTGTACCTATGATGAAAATTACAGGCCTCTATCGTCTTTTTAAGTGGGAGAACTTGCACAATTGGTGGCTGACTAAATACTTTTTTGCCCCACTGTATATATATATATATATATATACTACCGTTCAACAGTTTGGGGTCACTTAGAAATGTCCTTGTTTTTGAAAGAAAATCAAAAACTGTTGTCCATTGAAATAACATCAAATTGATCAGAAATACAGTGTAGACATTGTTATAAAGGATTATTGTAGCTGGAAACGCCAGATTTTTAATGAGAGATCTACATAGGCGTACAAAGGCCCATTATCAGCAACCATAACTACTGTGTTCCAATGGCATATTGTGTTAGCTAATCAAAGTTTATCATTTTAAAATGCTAACTGATCATTAGAAAACCCTTTTACAATTCCTGACATTTAATCCTCGTAAAACTTCCCTGTTTAAGGTCAGCTGGGATCACCACTTTATTTTAAGAATGTGAAATGTCAGAATAATAGTAGAGAGAATGATTTATTTCAGCTTTTATTTCTTTCATCACATTTCCAGAGGGTCAGAAGTTTACATACACTCAATTAGTATTTGGTATCATTGCCTTTAAATTGTGTAACTTGGGTCAAACGTTTAAGGTAGTTGGGTGATAATAAGTTGGGTGAATTTTGGCCCATTCCTCCTGACAGAGCTGTTGTAAGGTTTGTAGGCCTCCTTGCTCGCACACACTTTTTCAGTTCTGCCCACAAATGTTCTATGGAATTGAGGTCAGGGCTTTGTGATGGCCACTCCAATACCTTGACATTGTTGTCCTTAGGCCAATTTGCCACAACTTTGGAAGTATGCTTGGGGTCATTGTCCATTTGGAAGACCCATTTGCAACCAAGCTTTAACTTGACTGATGTCGTGAGATTTTGCTTCAATATATCCACATAATTTTCCTGTCTCATGATGTCGTCTATTTTGTGAAGTGCACCAGTCTCTCCTGCAGCAAAGCACCCCCACAACATGATGCTGCCATCCCCACACTTCACGGTTGGGATGGTGTTCTTCGGCTTGCAAGCCTCCCCCTTTATCCTCCAAACATAACGATGGTCATTATGGCCAAACTGTTCTATTTTTGTTTCATCAGACCAGAAGATATTTCTCCAAAAAGTACGACCTTTGTCCCCATGTGCAGCTGCAAACCATAGTCTGGCTTTTTTATGGTGGTTTTGGAGCAGTGGCTTCTTCCTTACTGAGCGGCCTTTCATGTTCTGTTGATATAGGACTCGTTTTACTGTGGATATAGATACTTTTGTACCTGGTTCCTCCAGCATCTTCACAAGGTCCTTTGTTGTTGTTCTGGGATTGATTTGCACTTTTCGCACCAAAGTACGTTAATCTCTAGGAGACAGAACGCGTCTCCTTCCTCAGAGGTGTGACGGCTGTGTGGTCCCATGGTGTATAAACTTGCGTACTATTGTTTGTACAGATGACAAGTCACATGATAAGTTGCATGGACTCACTCTGTGTTCAATAATAGTGTTTAATTTAATCCCATTGAGAACTTGTGGTCAATCCTCAAGAGGCGGGTAGACAAACAAAAACCCACAAATTCTGACAAACTCCAAGCATTGGTTATGCAAGAATGGGCTGCCCAGAAGTTAATTGATAGCATGCCAGTGCGGATTGCAGAAGTCTTGAAATATAAGGGTCAACACTGCAAATATTGACTCTTTGAATCAACTTCATGTAATTGTCAATAAAAGCCTTTGACACTTATGAAATGTATGACTCACTTAAGCGTAGTGGGTGCGGAGTCAGGCGCAGGAGGCAGAAAGTACTGAGTAGTGCTTTATTTAGGCACGGGGAAAATCATGTGCTCCAAAACATACAGGCGCAACAAACACGATACCCAAAACCAGGACCAAACAAGTCAAGAGGGAAAACCCAAAAATGAAACACGCTACCAATACACTACCACACACAAACACAGTAGGAAAAATAAGCCCGCACAAAGAGCAGGCGGGCCGACCAGCTTACAGTGCCTTGCGAAAGTATTCGGCCCCCTTGAACTTTGCGACCTTTTGCCACATTTCAGGCTTCAAACATAAAGATATAAAACTTTATTTTTTTGTGAAGAATCAACAACAAGTGGGACACAATCATGAAGTGGAACGACATTTATTGGATATTTCAAACTTTTTTAACAAATCAAAAACAGAAAAATTGGGCGTGCAAAATTATTCAGCCCCTTTACTTTCAGTGCAGCAAACTCTCTCCAGAAGTTCAGTGAGGATCTCTGAATGATCCAATGTTGACCTAAATGACTAATGATGATAAATACAATCCACCTGTGTGTAATCAAGTCTCCGTATAAATGCACCTGCACTGTGATAGTCTCAGAGGCCCGTTAAAAGCGCAGAGAGCATCATGAAGAACAAGGAACACACCAGGCAGGTCCGAGATACTGTTGTGAAGAAGTTTAAAGCCGGATTTGGATACAAAAAGATTTCCCAAGCTTTAAACATCCCAAGGAGCACTGTGCAATCGATAATATTGAAATGGAAGGAGTATCAGACCACTGCAAATCTACCAAGACCTGGCCGTCCCTCTAAACTTTCAGCTCATACAAGGAGAAGACTGATCAGAGATGCAGCCAAGAGGCCCATGATCACTCTGGATGAACTGCAGAGATCTACAGCTGAGGTGGGAGACTCTGTCCATAGGACAACAATCAGTCGTATATTACACAAATCTGGCCTTTATGGAAGAGTGGCAAGAAGAAAGCCATTTCTTAAAGATATCCATAAAAAGTGTTGTTTAAAGTTTGCCACAAGCCACCTGGGAGACACACCAAACATGTGGAAGAAGGTGCTCTGGTCAGATGAAACCAAAATTGAACTTTTTGGCAACAATGCAAAACGTTATGTTTGGCGTAAAAGCAACACAGCTCATCACCCTGAACACACCATCCCCACTGTCAAACATGGTGGTGGCAGCATCATGGTTTGGGCCTGCTTTTCTTCAGCAGGGACAGGGAAGATGGTTAAAATTGATGGGAAGATGGATGGAGCCAAATACAGGACCATTCTGGAAGAAAACTTGATGGAGTCTGCAAAAGACCTGAGACTGGGACGGAGATGTGTCTTCCAACAAGACAATGATCCAAAACATAAAGCAAAATCTACAATGGAATGGTTCAAAAATAAACATATCCAGGTGTTAGAATGGCCAAGTCAAAGTCCAGACCTGAATCCAATCGAGAATCTGTGGAAAGAACTGAAAACTGCTGTTCACAAATGCTCTCCATCCAACCTCACTGAGCTCGAGCTGTTTTGCAAGGAGGAATGGGAAAAAATGTCAGTCTCTCGATGTGCAAAACTGATAGAGACATACCCCAAGCGACTTACAGCTGTAATCGCAGCAAAAGGTGGCGCTACAAAGTATTAACTTAAGGGGGCTGAATAATTTTGCACGCCCAATTTTTCAGTTTTTGATTTGTTAAAAAAGTTTGAAATATCCAATAAATGTTGTTCCACTTCATGATTGTGTCCCACTTGTTGTTGATTCTTCACAAAAAAATACAGTTTTATATATTTATGTTTGAAGCCTGAAATGTGGCAAAAGGTCGCAAAGTTCAAGGGGGCCGAATACTTTCGCAAGGCACTGTAAATAGCCCAACTAAACGTAAACAAGAAACAGGTGTAACTAATAAGACAAAACCAACAGAAAAAGGAAAAGGGGTCGAACAGGAAGAGGAGCCACCTTCGGTAGGAGTCGTGACAAAATGCTTGAAATTATACTTCATTATTCCATAGTAACATCTGACAAAAAAATATCTAAAGACACTGAGGCAGCAGACTTTGTGAAACTTTTGCCCATGACTGTAGAATAGTGAAGACATCAAAACTATGAAATAACACATGGGAATCATATACTAAACAAAAAAGTGTAAAACAAATCAAAACATATTTTAGATTTTTCAAAATGTGCTCTTGGCAATCTCAATCAGCTTCACCTGGAATGCTTTTCCAATAGTCTTAATGGAGTTCCCACATATGCTGAGCACTTGTTGGCTGCTTTTCCTTCACTCTGCGGTCCAACTCATCCCATTCCATCTCAATTGGGTTGAGGTCGGGTGATTGGAGGCCAGGTCATCTGATGCAGCACTCCTTCTTGATCAAATAGCCCTTACACAGCCTGGTCATGTGTGTTGGGTCATTGTCCCGTTGAACAACAAATTAGAGTCCCACTAAGCACAAACCAAATGGGATGGCGTATCGCTGCAGAATGCTGTGGTAGTCATGCTGGTTAAGTGTGTCTTGAATTTTAATCAAATCACAGACAGTGTCACCAGAAAAGCACCCCCACCCCACACCTCCATGCTTCTTGGTGGGAACCACACATGCAGAGATCTGTTCACTCACTCTGCATCTCACAAAGATACACAAAAATCACAGACAGTGTCACCAGAAAAGCACCCCCACCCCACACCTCCATGCTTCTTGGTGGGAACCACACATGCAGAGATCTGTTCACCTACTCTGCATCTCACAAAAATCTCACATTTAGACTAATCAGACCTAAGGACAGATTTCCATCAGTCTAATGTCCATTGCTCATGTTTCTTGGCCCAAACAAGTATCGTATTATTATTGTTGTCCTTTAGTAGTGGTTTCTTTGCAGCAATTTGACCATGAAGGCCTGATTCTCCTTGGAACAGTTGATGTTGAGATGTGTGTTACGCTGAGTGGAACAGGGGAACCCAAGAGCAGACTCAGACGAGGGATGATTGAAAGGTATTTATTGAAACACCGGGGAGATGGATTGCAGGTCAGGGGAAGCTCTGGCAGGTTACTGGAAAGCAGGTACGGAGGCTGGGGCTGGAGAGAGAGGGGTTGAGACGGTAAGCAGGTCCGGAGGGGAATCCAAGGGAGTAGTAGAGTGTGGAATCCAGGACAGAGTAGCAAGACTGACGAGACGTGGGACTGGAAATAGGGACCAGAGTCAGAGTGGGCAGAACTGTAGCAGAAAGGAAAAAAGCATCAGGCAAGGAAAACAGGCACAACAGGATAACAGGATCTGAATAGTAACAAACGGCTAGAAACGTACACTGACTGAGCAGAGATTACGAAGTGGCAGGGCTTAGTACTTGTAGAGGTCTTGATTATGGAACAGTTTACAGCTGGTGGGGATCTGCTCTGACTCCAGCACACCTGTCTCCGCACACACAATCACACACAAAGAGAGAGAGAGTACCGTGGGAGTGGTGGCAGGTCAAGGAGACACAGGATGAGCAGTAGGGGGGCGTTGCATGAGCAGATTTGACAATGTGTCTGTAACTTGAACTCTGAAGTATTTATTTGGGCTGCAATATCTGAGGTGCATTAACTCTAATGAACTTATCCTCTGCAGCAGAGGTAATTCTGGGTCTTCCATTCCTGTGGCGGTCCTCATGAGAGCCAGTTTCATCATAGCGTCTGATGGTTTTTGCGACTGCACTTGAAGACACAAACACAACACAACTGATTGGCTCAAACGCATTAAGAAGGAAATCAATTCCACAAATTAACTTTCAACTAGGTACAGCTGTTAATTGAAATGCATTCCAGGTGACTACCTCATGAAGTTGGTTGAGAGAATGCCAAGAGTGTGCAAAGCTGTCATCAAGGAAAAGGGTGGCTATTTGATATAAATATAAAATATATTTAGATTTGTTTAACACTTTTTGGGTTACTATTGATTCCACCTGTGTTATTTCATAGTTTTGATGTCTTCACTATTATTCTACAAATCAGAAAATTGTAAAAATAAAGAAAAACCCTTGAATGAGTAGGTGTGTCCAAATGTTTGACTGGTACTGTACAGTATATACTGTATTTTATTCTACTGTATTTTAGTGAATGCCACCCCTAGTTTGCTCGTCCTAATGCTCATTGCAACTGCACTGTTGGAGCTAGGAACACTTTCATCTTTCATCTTAACTGATCCTGGTTCTGCTGTAAGTCATTACATTGCACAGGTGTCTGGTGTGTGTTTGCAAGTTTCATGGTGTTTGTTATTGTTGTGTGTATGTATGAATTTCAATGGGTGTGTTTTGGGTGTATATGGTACAAGTGTGAGCTTTTGACACTGTGAAGGCAACTTCAATGTGTGTATTTGTGTGTTTGCGCGCGTGTGTGAGGGAACATGCTGATCAATAAGAATAAGTCAGCAGCATCTCTGAGGAAATGTCTTTATACTTTATCTGGTGAGGACTAGAGATCGTTACAGCCTTCTCATCAATCTCCATCACACTGCAGTTCACTCAGAATCACTGAGAGTTATTGATCTAGAGATGCACTGAAAAGTCCACAAATGGAGGGTCAGAAAATGGTAAATGATTGAAGTGCGTGTGCAAGATGTCAAATAATTGGTCTTGGATAGGAATTGTCTTGGAAAGGGTGTAAGGGATCTCGTCCTCCTCTTTTGAGGAGGAGTAGCGAGAAGGATCGGAGGACCAATTTGCAGCGTGATAAGCGTTCATGATGTAATATTTCATTAATCAAAACTGAACACTGAAATACAAAAACAATAAAGTGAACGAACGAAAACTGAAACAGTCCTGTCTGGCGACATACACAAAGACAGAAAATAATCACCCACAAAGACACAAAAACAAAAGACAAAACAAAGGAACTAAGGCCAGAACGTGACAAAGGGATTGGTGTAGAAAACTTCTCATGTTTTATCTGATGACGTGACGGTAGTGCACCAGGCAACGTGAACACATATTGTGTAAAAACAAATCAACAATTCTCAGTTATCTTAATTATTGTTGTAATAAATAGCATCTTACTCAAAAGAGTGAAGAAATGAATGTCCCCCTGTGATCCCATCTCAGATCTTCAAGGTTACCGATGATATCCTCCCCTTGGAATATGTGGCATTGTGGCTTCTCTGTTTAGCTTCAGTAATAAGCTCTGATTCTTCTGAGGTTTCTCCCGCCACAGAGGGGATGATTCCAGACATCTGCTTAATAACTTCTCAATTTGTTCAATTTTCAATTAACAGGCAGCTATTGCGAGGCGGCGAGATTAAACAAGGAAGAGAGGGATGGGAAAAATGAAAACAACAGGATGTTTCTTGTCGTAGTCTTTGATCTGGGTTTTGCTTGACAAGACAAAGGATTAAAAGACTTACAAATGGAGAGAGATGGAGTCCCCCTTTAAGCTGCTTTAGCCCAGCTAGCAGATCCACTGAGTTCTGTTCTCTACTCACGGCTCTCATTTAGAATGGAGAGAGATGGAGTCCCCCTTTAAGCTGCTTTAGCCCAGCTAGCAGATCCACTGAGTTCTGTTCTCTACTCACGGCTCTCATTTAGAATGGAGAGAGATGGAGTCCCCCTTTAAGCTGCTTTAGCCCAGCTAGCAGATCCACTGAGTTCTGTTCTCTACTCACGGCTCTCATTTAGAATGGAGAGAGATGGAGTCCCCCTTTAAGCTGCTTTAGCCCAGCTAGCAGATCCACTGAGTTCTGTTCTCTACTCACGGCTCTCATTTAGAATGGAAAGCACACGTGCCCATCACTTAGAGTCTGTCAGCTCTCCTTCCTCTCTCTTTTCTCCTCAAATTATATTTCAAACCTCCTTATCATCTCACACCTTGTCATGCCAGGACTAATGAAGCGTTAGCAGGAGCACACATTAGCAGGAGCATGCACACACACACACATACAAGCACACAAACTCCTGTGTGTGTGAAAAATACATACACAGGCACACACACCATTCACACACACGCTTGCGCACACACACACACACACACACACACACACACACACACACACACACACACACACACACACACACACACACACACACACACACTCACACACCCAGTGCCTAGCGTACACACAAATCAGGAAGAGTAGTGTCTGCCATTTTTAAGCCTGTTTGACAGTGTCTGTGAGGGGGATCTATCATTGTTCATTGTCAGCTGAGATACTGAGATAATGGATGGATTTAATGGCTTGATTTAGGCCTCAGCCTGACTGACTGGCTAGCTTCTGACTGACTGGCTTGTTGGCATCTGGCTGAATGACTGACTGACTAGCTTGTTGGCTACACGCTTAGATATAAGGTTACGGTATTGTGCCCTGGGGTACAAAAAGATCAGAATACATATAACGTATCTTCAGAGGTACACATCATCTCACATGGTACTGTTCGGTATGTTTTAGGGTACATGTGTGGATAAAGAGTATAACAGTACATTTCTGTACCCAATATTTTGAATATGAAAAGGTGGTAAAAAAAAGAAAAACCCGCTCACTGCTCTTGATAGTATCACTGCTCTTTAATAAGCCTTACGTATCGGCGTCAAGGCCTTCGTCAGAGCTTTGACCACAGCGTTGAAGCCGATACGTTAAGCTTATTAAAGAGCAGTGATACTATCAATAGCCGTGTGCAGCTTTCTTCTTTTTACTCTGCTACCGTGCACCTGCAAAAAAAGATAGCTCAGATGTGCGAGTGCCTTTTGAATACAAAAAGGCACAATCACACTTTCACTTTCGATGTACAGTAAAGCTACATTATGTTTCCCAAGGTACAAACATATTTTGTGTACCCTCAACTCTTGATGGTACTGATCTGTACCTTCGCTTAGCAGGAAAGCAATGTATTGAAGAAATGTACATATTTGTACCCACCATAAGTTACAATGATGAATTTTAAAATAACTAATGGCTTTGTCTCTGGAGTGGTACACTAAAAAGGCACATTTGTACCATAATCATTATCACATTTCCCAGCATGCTCTACTTCCGGGAGATTTTTAAAAATTGTTTTTAATATCTGTATATCTGTACATGTTTTTGCATGTAAATTGATTGATTGATTAAATCTCATGCTACACAAAGATAAATAACATACATTTTTCTAAAGTAATCTAATCAGTTAGTAATATTTTTTTACATCCGTTATTGAAATGGTTGTTTCAGTTTATAAAATGGCTTAGGTAGTCTTCTCACAATGTCCCTAACCTTGGCTGTCATTCTGAATGCTGGTTAAAAAAAGACAACTGTTGGATATCCTAATTCTGCCTTGATTCCAATAGAAAGTAAACATCACTTTGCAAGTCAGCATAATGTGGCTTGCAGGTAGGGTTACTAAATTCTGATACATTTCCCAGGTTTTCCAGAAATCTCAGTTGGAAGATTCCTGGACACAGCTGGGAATAAGCAGGAAAATTATGGGAAAGTTAATAACATTTTGCAACCCTACTTGCAGGCCTCATGTGGCCTGTAAACCACGAGGTTCAGGCCACTCTATTAGGGTAAAATTAGTCCTCAAAATAAAGAATTATGACTGGGTTACCCAATGGGGTTATATTTGCCCCCCCCCCAAGATTTCTGAGGCAAAAATATTTGGGGGTGTGACATTTTCATTGCTGGACATAAACGTGATTTTAATTGAATGCATCTGTTCCCAGGTATTCCTACTCATAATAGAGAGACAGGATGTGATCATATATAAATACAAGCAAGGTTTGAATTGATTATGTTTTAGTCAAACATATACTATATATACAAAAGTATGTGGAAACCCCTTCAAATTAGTGGATGTGGATATTTCAGCCACACCAGTTGCTGACATGTGTATAAAATCTAGCACACAGCCATGCAATCTCCATAGACAATCATTGGCAGTAGAATGGCCTGTACTGAGGAGCTTAGTGACTTTTAAAGTGGAACCGTCATAGGATTCCAGGTTCCAACAAGTCAGTTAGTCAAATTTCTGCCCTGCTAGAGCAGTCAACTGTAAGCGCTGTTATTGTGAAGTGTAAACATTTAGGAGCAACAATGGCTCAGCCGCGAAGTGATAGATCACAAAGCGGGACTGTCGAAGCGCTTAGCACGTAAAACATTGCCTGTCCTCGGTTGCAACACTTACTACCAAGTTCCAAACTGCCTCTGGAAGCAAAATCAGAACTGTTCGTCAGGAGCTACATGGAATGGGTTTCCATGGCCGTGCAGCCGCATACAAGCAATCACCATGCACAATGCCAAGCGTCGGCCGGAGTGGTGGACTCTGGAGCAGAGGAAAGGTGTTCTCTGTAGTGATGATTCACGCTTCACCATCTGGCAGTCTGACAGACAAATCTGGGTTTGGCAGATGCCAGGAGAACGCTACCTGCCCTAATGCATAGTGCCAACTGTAAAGTTTGGGGGAGGAGGAAGGGAGCTGTTTCTCATGGTTTGGGCTAGGCCCGTTAGTTCCAGTGAAGGGAAATGTTAATGCTACAGCATACATTGACATTCTAGATGATTCTGTGCTTCCAACCTTGTGGCAACAGTTTAGGAAAGGCCATTTCCTGTTTCAGTATGACAATGCCCCCATGCACAAAGTGAGGTCCATCCAGAAATGGTTTGTCGAGATCGATGTGGAAGAACTTAACTGGCCTGCACGGAGTCCTGACCTCAACCCCATCGTACACCTTTGGGATAAATTGGAACGCAGACTGCGAGCCAGGCCTAATCGCCCAACATCAGTGACCGACCTCACTAATGCTCGTGTGGCTGAAATGAAGTCCCCCAACAATGATCCAGCATCTAGTGGAAAACCTTTCCAGAAGACTGGAGGCTATACAAATAGTCCAGCGGCTGAATATAATTGATAATCCCCTCATTATGAGATATCTAATATATTGTCATAAGAGTTACATTTTTGTGAAAACATTCGCTTAGGAACTCACTTGGGGAAGGTCACTGGACTGAAAATGAAGGAATTCAAAAACATTTTCTCTGTCACTACAGTCATGGGTGGTAACTCTACAATTCACTCAAAAAGGCAAGGCACACTGGTAAATTATATTGGAGGTGTGTTTTAGTGTGTACGTGGTTTTCAGTTAGTTATTTTGGCGACCAGTGAGTGGAAGTGTTGTACCAGTTTAAGTGGTCTATGGTAGAGGTACATTTTCCTTTTCTAAAAGCATGCTTTTGTGCCTGCGGACTGTAAGAAAGGTAGTTTCTAAGGTATGAACGGGGTACAATTATGTACATATAACTAGTGATGGGGAAACAACGTTTACTGAAGCGTTGAGGTTTTCCAGCCAATTGTGTCAAAAGTACGTTCAATACTCAAGGTTTGGATCAACATAGTGTACACTAGTGGCACCTGCTGGTCAAAAGAATTTAGCCAAATTATTATAGATGATGTCCCACACACCATAGCGGGTGCATAGCGTAGCCTTTTTGTCTTTTACAAAACCAATCAGGTGGTTGTTTGACGAAGCGAAGTTTCGGACATCATTGATCACATGCTTCTGATAAAGTAATACCGGCATCAGCACACTGCTTCAAAGTACACCGCTTAGCGACTTAGACGCATGCCTCGGCGCTCCGGTATCAAACATAACATCACTACCTATAACTAATGGTACCAAGAACGTACCATCAGCACACTGCTTCGAAGTACACCGCTTAGCGACTTAGACGCATGACTCGGCGCTCCGGTATCAAACATAACATAACTACCTATAACTAATGGTACTAAGAACGTACCATCAGCACACTGCTTCGAAGTACACCGCTTAGCGACAGACGCATGCCTCGGCGCTCCGGTATCAAACATAACATCACTACCTATAACTAATGGTACCAAGAACGTACCATCAGCACACTGCTTCGAAGTACACCGCTTAGCGACTTAGACGCATGCCTCGGCGCTCCGGTATCAAACATAACATCACTACCTATAACTAATTGTACCAAGAATGTACCATCAGCACACTGCTTCGAAGTACACCGCTTAGCGACTTAGACACATGCCTCGGCGCTCCGGTATCAAACATAACATCACTACCTATAACTAATGGTACCAAGAACGTACCAGGAACGTACCAGACAAGGCACTACCCCAGTGACAGGCGTTTGTACTCCTTTAGGAACAAATGTAAACCTTTTTTTCTGAGAGTGTAGATTCTGACTGACTGACTGACTGGCTGGCTGGTTGAGTGAGTGAGTGAACAAGGGAGCGTTTACCTCGATAATGGAGGAGGGAGATGCTGACTGACTGGCTGGTCGACTGGCTGAGTCTACTAGGGAACGTTTACTTCGAGGTAGTGAGGGGAAAATGCACTTACTCTCCAGCTTCTCCAGAGTAAAGTTCATCCATCACTCCAGTCCAGTGTCACGTTAGTGTCTCTCTAAAGGCCATTGTCATGCTTTATTATTTGACAAATGAATGGGAAGTGAGTGTTTTCTTCTTCTCTCGCTTACTTTGCTCAACCGCCGGTAACACATTTACCTAAACAACGAGCATATCCATGGGGAAACAATTCAGGGGAGAATAATGCACCAAATGAACATAGCTATAATGTGTCTCCATTACGTATAATTCCAAATAACAATGTTTCGTTGACATTAACCAGGTTTGCGTCCAACCACATGAATTACCTGATGCTTAAAAACAAGTCATGACAGGTCTGATGGAAAAAGGAAATGTCGGTTCAAATTCATAAATGTCGACAGACAATTGTTCGTTCGACATGGTGGGATATTTTTGTTTTTGTGGAGAAATGTTGGAGGAAACACCTTTATGCGCAAATATTGATAAACAATGTATTCGAAAAGTATTCAAACCGTTTTCCACATTTTATTAGGCTACAGCCTTTTTCTAAAATTGATTAAATTAAAATAATTCCTCATAAATCAACACAATTCCCAAACAAAGCAAAAATAGTTTTTTATAAATGTAAATGTATAAAAACTGTTAAACTGATACCTTATTTGCATAAGTATTCAGACCCTTTTCTATGAGAATCGAAATTGAGCTCAGGTGCATCCTGTTTCCATTGAACATCCTTGAGATATTTCTACAACTTGAGTGGAGTCCACCTGTGGTAAATTCAATTGATTGGACATGATTTGGAAAGGCACACACCTGTCTATATAAGGTCCCACAGTTGACAGTCTATGTCAGAGCAAGAACTAGGCCATGAGGTTGAAGGAATTGTCCGTAGAGCTCCAAGTCAGGGTTGTGTCAAGGCACAGATCTGGGGAAGGGTACCAACATTTTTCTGCAGCATTGAAGATCCCTAAGAACACAGTGGTCTCCGACATTCTTAAATGGAAGACGTTTGGAACCACCAAGACTCTTCCTGGAGCTTGCCGCATGGCCAAACTGAGCAATCGAGAGTGAAGGGCCTTGGTCAGGGAGGTGACCAAGAACCCGATGGTCCTCTGACAGAGATCCAGTGTTCCTCTGTGGAGATGGGAGAATCTTCCAGAAGGACAACCATCTCTGCACCACTCCACCAATCAGGTCTTTATGGTAGAGTGGCCAGACAGATGCCACTCCTCAGTAAAAGGCACATGACAGCCCAGTTGGAGCCAAAAGACACCTAAAAGACTCTCAGACCATGAGAAATAACATTCTCTAGTCTGATGAAACCTAGATTGAACTCTTTGGCCTGAATGTCAAGCGTCAACTCTGGAGGAAGCATGGCACCATCCCTACGGTGAAGCATGGTGGTGGCAGCATCATGCTGTGCAGATGTTTTTCAGGGACAGGGACTGGGAAACTAGAGAAGATAGAGGGAAAGATAAATGGAGCAAAGTACAGAGAGATCCTTGATGAAAACTTGCTCCAGAGCACTCAGGACCTCAGACTGGGGTCGAAGGTTCTCTTTCCAACAGGACAACAACCCCAAGCAAACAGCCAAGACAACGCAGAAAGAAAATCCCATTGAAATAAGTCATCCCTAGCTGTGCTAGGCTGTGTGGGGCAGAGGCTTACAGGTTATGTCCCAAATGGCACCCTATTCTCTATATAGTGCACTACTTTTGACCAGAACCAATAAGGCAATGGTCAAAACAAATAGTGCACTATATAAGGAAGAAGGGTGTAATTTGGGACAGGAGTCTCTGAATGTTCTTGAGTGGCCCAGCCAGAGCCCGTTCGTTCCGTTTTGATGAAAACCTGCTCCAGAGTGTTCAGGACCTCAGTATGGGGTGAAGGCTTATCTTCCAACAGGATAACGATCCTAAGCACACAGCCAAGACAATGCAGGAGTGGCTTCGGGAGAAATCTCTGAATGTCCTTGAGTGGCCCAGCCAGAGCCCGTTCTTGAACCCTATCTAACATCTCTAGAGAGACCTGAAAATAGCTGTGCAGCGACGCTTCTCATCCCCCTCTTCAAAGGGGGGGACACTCTTGACCCAAACTGCTACAGACCTATATCTATCCTACCGTGCCTTTCTAAGGTCTTCGAAAGCCAAGTCAACAAACAGATTACCGACCATTTCGAATCTCACCATACCTTCTCTGCTATGCAATCCAGTTTCAGAGCTGGTCATGGGTGCACCTCAGCCACGCTCAAGGTCCTAAACGATATCTTAACCGCCATCGATAAGAAACATTACTGTGCAGCCGTATTCATTGATCTGGCCAAGGCTTTCGACTCTGTCAATCACCATATCCTCATCGGCAGACTCGACAGCCTTGGTTTCTCAAATGATTGCCTCGCCTGGTTCACCAACTACTTCTCTGATAGAGTTCAGTGTGTCAAATCGGAGGGTCTGCTGTCCGGACCTCTGGCAGTCTCTATGGGGGTGCCACAGGGTTCAATTCTTGGACCGACTCTCTTCTCTGTATACATCAATGAGGTCGCTCTTGCTGCTGGTGAGTCCCTGATCCACCTCTACGCAGACGACACCATTCTGTATACTTCCGGCCCTTCTTTGGACACTGTGTTAACAACCCTCCAGGCAAGCTTCAATGCCATACAACTCTCCTTCCGTGGCCTCCAATTGCTCTTAAATACAAGTAAAACTAAATGCATGCTCTTCAACCGATCGCTACCTGCACCTACCCGCCTGTCCAACATCACTACTCTGGACGGCTCTGACTTAGAATACGTGGACAACTACAAATACTTAGGTGTCTGGTTAGACTGTAAACTCTCCTTCCAGACCCATATCAAACATCTCCAATCCAAAGTTAAATCTAGAATTGGCTTCCTATTTCGCAACAAAGCATCCTTCACTCATGCTGCCAAACATACCCTTGTAAAACTGACCATCCTACCAATCCTCGACTTTGGCGATGTCATTTACAAAATAGCCTCCAATACCCTACTCAACAAATTGGATGCAGTCTATCACAGTGCAATCCGTTTTATCACCAAAGCCCCATATACTACCCACCATTGCGACCTGTACGCTCTCGTTGGCTGGCCCTCGCTTCATACTCGTCGCCAAACCCACTGGCTCCATGTCATCTACAAGACCCTGCTAGGTAAAGTCCCCCCTTATCTCAGCTCGCTGGTCACCATAGCATCTCCCACCTGTAGCACACGCTCCAGCAGGTATATCTCTCTAGTCACCCCCAAAACCAATTCTTTCTTTGGCCGCCTCTCCTTCCAGTTCTCTGCTGCCAATGACTGGAACGAACTACAAAAATCTCTGAAACTGGAAACACTTATCTCCCTCACTAGCTTTAAGCACCAACTGTCAGAGCAGCTCACAGATTACTGCACCTGTACATAGCCCACCTATAATTTAGCCCAAACAACTACCTCTTTCCCAACTGTATTTAATTTTAATTTATTTATTTATTTTGCTCCTTTGCACCCCATTATTTTTATTTCTACTTTGCACATTCTTCCATTGCAAAACTACCATTCCAGTATTTTACTTGCTATATTGTATTTACTTTGCCATCATGGCCTTTTTTGCCTTTACCTCCCTTCTCACCTCATTTGCTCACATTGTATATAGACTTGTTTATACTGCATTATTGACTGTATGTTTGTTTTTACTTCATGTGTAACTCTGTGTCGTTTTATCTGTCGAACTGCTTTGCTTTATCTTGGCCAGGTCGCAATTGTAAATGAGAACTTGTTCTCAACTTGCCTACCTGGTTAAATAAAGGTAAATAAATAAATAAATAAACCTGACAAAGCTTCAGAGGATCTGCAGAGAAGAATGGGAGAACCTCCTCAAATACACATGTCAAGCTTGTAGTGTCATACCCAAGAAGACCTGAGGCTGTAATCGCTGCCAAAGGTGCTTCAACAAAGTACTGAGTAAAGGTGAATAATTATGTAAATGTGATATTTCATTATTTTTTATAATTTTTCATTTGCAAAAGATTTTACAAACCTGTTTTTACTTTGTCATTATGGGGTATTGTGTGTAGATTGATATTGGGGGGAAAAAAACAATTGAATACGTTTTAGAATACAGCTGTAATGTAACAAAATGTGGAAAAAGTCAAGTGGTCTGAATACTTTCCGAATGCACTACAATACCCATCATATCGAATTAAACTTGACAAGGCCTACCACCACAATGTGGAAAAGCATTACAAGTTTATAGGCATGGTGGTTAAGTGCTAAGTGTTCATGTAAATCTACAATAGGCTAAATGGTGATGATGGTCGGTGCTTGGCTGCCAATTATTAATTACAATTATCTTGCTTTTATTCTTATCTCATCATTAAACCTGTTCACTTTATCAGCGAACTCTTGGCTAGAAAGCGTCAAAATCAGATTGGGCAAGTTTGCTATTTATTGTACCAGGTTTTGTAACAAAAGCGTAGAGTTGTACGGTAGATGGTAGAGTTGAAAATGCAATGGAAACCCCTTCAGTTGTTTATTTGGTACATGGGAACTAAACCGCAGAAGTGCTTTTTATGTGCACCATGTCATCTCGCACAGCCTTTTATCCACAACAAGTCAGTTTAATGGAAACACCTCTGGTGGCAAAATGCGCATTGTTTTTATGACGATTTTAGAATATTGACATGAAAATCTGTCGCCAATTGGAAGGAAATCTAGCTATTGAGACCAAATTCCACTCATTGTTACTCTACAAGGACGGACCACTTATCTTCCTGCACCTCAGCAGCTTCGTCTGGTGTGTGGTAGGTATATTTCTTTAATTTCTTCAATCTACTGTACAAGGACTTAGCTGCTAGAATTACTCACTGATCCTCTCATTATCAAACATTCATATTGTGGGCCAGGGGTTACACACCCCTCCATGTACTGTATGTATCCCTGAAGGTCACTTCCATCATCCGCACACTCCTTTCAGTATCTCAACACCGGTCAGAGCTCTGGCACTATTAGATAGTACTAATTACCCTGGTTTAGCATGGTTTACTGGGTGGTCTTACGCAAGGGAAGAAGGGGTCCTTGGGAAATAATGAACGCCAAGCAAAGCAAAGGCTAATGCTTATCAACATTATGTAGTGAGCTCGATCTTGTGCTGTCTTCAGTAAAGGGAATCAACAGTGAAGTAAATGTAAAGGTCAATTAAGTAAATATAAGTGATGAAGTCATGGCATAAAAAAATATGTTTTGTTTCATAGTGAGCAGGGAATTTGTAAAAAGGCAAATTGAATGAACAGTCGCGTAGAGAAAAACAAATGTGTCCTGATTTTGTACAATGGAAAAGTAGATGTGTGGTTATCGTTGGAAGAAAAAGAAAAAAGGTCCCTAAAGGAAAGAAAAAAAATCGATCACCGTGTAAATGATAAAATGATTGCCAATATGGAAGCATGCCTTCAGCATTGCCTTAATGTAAACTGACTAAGGTACAATTTGGATGGAATTGCCTGTGTGTTCTGTAATTTACATATGAATAACCTGCAAGCCATGAATTTATAGAGCGAGATTGACAATAGTACGCAATTGCTACAATTTTCCGGTAGAAACAAACCCAATGGAGCAGATATTCAACCAATATCTTCATTGTCAAAGATTATAATGCAATTTACAGATGCAAACTGCGGACTGATATATTTGAATATGATTCCCCCTCCCTCCCTTGAGCTGTACTCTCCAGCAGGATTTACACGCTTGAGCTGCTACCACAGACCATGAGCTCTGGCACCCTACCTCAGAGCAGGTTGCTGTTCATTAGAGGTCTACCTGAGTTCAAACTGCTGTTGACACTGCATGGACACTGAGCACTAGTACTGGCTGCTGGTGACAAGTCACTTTTAACAAGCTGGTTCCTGCCCTCAAATAGACCTGGGCCTGTTGCTATGAGACCACTTTACTTTGGCATTATCAGTCTCATAAAAGGAGATAGTGGCATTTAAAAACCACACACAAGAGGTCTTTGTACTATTGCTCGATTGTATAATACATCAACAACATTACAACGGAGCTTACGGCTAGAACTTCAGAAGACAATAATAAGAATCTCCAAGTTACATAAAAAGACTATAACAGGCTACTCAACACCTGACAATAAAGGCGGCTTGTCATTTGATACACACATGTGGATCGTTAATCTTAATCACCAATCTATTGCCAATGATTATATTCAGGCCTAAGTCATTTCACAGGCCACCTATAAAGTAGCAGGTTGCTATGAAGTCCTAGTATTTAACAGCATCTCAGAGAGCATTATCTCTCTCCAGTCTCCGGCCAATGACAGTGGCTCTAATTGGAGTGTCAGGTAACCTGGTCTATGTCAAAAAGGAGACGGGCTGGAGAGAGGCTCAAGGACATCAGTGATTAGAATTGGATGCAGAGAAGAAAGCCTTGTTGTTATCCTCATTAATCTTCTCTTGAGATAATGTGTAAATCACTTGTTAATGTCAATAGAACATTTGCATAAAAATGAACAGGTAACTGCCAAAATAAAGGAAACGCCAATGTAAAGTCTCTTAGTAAGGCATTAGGGCACCACGAGCCAGAACAGCTTCAATGCACCTTGGCATAGATCCTACAGTTGTCTGGAACTCTATTGGAGGGACGTGAGAAAAGAAATTCCATAAAGAATGTGGTGTTTTGTTGGTGATGGTAGGAAACGCTGTCTCCTGAATCCCCAATAAGTGTTAAATTGGGTTGAGATCTCGTGACTGAGATGGCCATGGCACATGGTTTACACCGTTTTTATGCTTACTAAACCATTTGTGCCATGTGTATGGGGGCATTGTCATTAGTGGGGGGAGTCGACTCCAAAACAATAGATCACTCTACTCATTGCACGTCGACTCCTGGTGTCGATTTGCATTTCTGGTTGTCAAACTCAACTTCTCCAATTCAGTAATTTTTGCAACAGAGGAAACTATTTGCCATTGTCTACATGGAGAACACAAACTCTCGCATCTTTCACAGCAAAGAAAGAGCGAGCTAGCGAGGGAAAGAGAGAGAGAGAGATGGGAGGGGCAGGTAGGCATAGGTAGGCATGTTAACCACCAGGCAGACAGAACCGTGCATCGTAATCAAATTATTATAGGCTATAAGCTATTGCAATTTCTTGGCTTGCAATGTCTCACACAAGTTCACTAAAGTAGGGGCTATCAATGAGTAGGTAGAGCTATTCTACATGCAACAGACCGAAGACCAAACACACTAGCGTTTTTTATAGTGAAGAGAAAGAGTAGAAGGTGAGCCAGTGAGGGCAAGCTCTAGGGAGAGGATTGGGGCAGGCAGTCAGAACTGTGCGCATAGGCTATATCTTGGTAATCTGTATCTAGCAATGTCTTGTCTAGCAATGCCTTGTAAATTCACCAAAAGTATATTACAGTATTAATTAGGCTATCAATGAGTATGGCTAAGCTATTCTTCATAGTGCCAGTGAATTGAAGTTGAACATTGCCAAATGCATCAGTTTAATTAGGCCTAAATGTGCAATACAAATTGTGCCTACAGTTTATTTAATGAAACCCTGGCTGGCTGTTGATGTCCTAGATTAGGGCTCTCCAAACCTGTTCCTGGATAGCTGCCGTCCTGTAGTTTTTTTTTCCAAACCCAGTTGTAACTAACCTGATTCAGCTTATCAACCAGCTAATTTTTCCCAAGGGCTCCTGAGTGGAGCTGTGGTCTAAGGCACTGCATCTCAGTGCAAGAGGCTGGTTTGAATCCAGGCTGCATCATATTCGGCTGAGATTGGGAGTCCCATAGGGCGGCGCACAATTGGCCCAGCGTCATCTGGGGTAGGCCGTCAATGTAAATAAGAATTTGTTCTTAACTGACTTGCCTAGTTAAATAAAGGCTACATTTAAAAAAATTATGATTATTGAATCAGCTGAGCTAGATTAGGGTTGGAGAGAGAACCTACAGAATGGTAGAGCTGTATGAACAGGGTTTGAGAGCATTGTCCTAGGCAATAGATTGTAAAGCAGCATCCCAGCTAAACCTTTTGGAAATGGCACATTCACGTTCACGTTCTCATCCGTAAACACAGTCAAGTGCAAATACGGTTCAGCAGCTCAAATCAGCAGGTTGGGGGAACATTGTTATTAGGAAGCACGTCTACCATAGATCCCTGAAATAATGATTATTTAAATACTATGAGGAGACCTACATTTGACAGCCAAGCACGAGTTATCAGTGTAGCCTATTATTATCTAGACATAACGTTGAAATGTCTTCTCACCTATAATAAAACCCTCCAGGCTCCCGAGTCAATTCATTTTGAAAAAAGTGAATTATAGGGGGCAGATTGGAAAAACTAATCCTGTGCGAATCGTCCTCTGGAATAACGCACCTGCTTGAATAATTACAAAACCAACGACTCTAGTAATACCCGCCCGTATAGGGCTATAACATGGCAAAGAATAGGCTTATCATTGTAGAGAGCGCCGCATCATCCCATGGGATCTGTCAAGGCTGCACACAGCAGAAATATCACGGAAATATTATAGCTCCTACACATCACCCTCTATATTCAAACAAAATAGGCCTTTTTATAGGCTAAGTTGATGAGCAAATGGGCAGCATCATGCTCATGTCAGTCCACTAGAACACAAATCTAGTCTTCCTAGTTGTCACACCCTGATCTGTTTCACCTGTCCTGTTTCACCTGTCCTTGTGCTCTGAACTGGTTTTGACCGTTTGACTGTCTCCTGCCTACCCCTTTTGGATTATTAATACATATCAAACCGTCTGCCTCCTGTGTCTGCATCAGGGTATCGCCTTGTGCCCTTATACTAGTAGGACTGCCTTAATGAGGTGGTGTGTACATGTGTCAAGCAAGCGTCGGAGTCAACTGTCATCCTATGGGGGCATAGCCATGGTATCCTTTTTATACATGACCCTAAGCATGATGGGATGATTGCTTAGTTAACTCAGGATCCACACCTGTGTGGAAAAACCTGCTTTGAATATACCTTGTATCCCTCATTTACTCATGTGTGGATCCAGAAGGTTTTGGTGGTGGGGAGTTGGTTAAAGTCCCTCTTTCCTTCTCTCTATAGCTGTGTGGATTACCGTATTCATGCCATTGTCGTCAACTAGAAGCAAAACAGCCAGCGCCAACTGTTTAGAGTTTTGGTGCCAGGGCTACCTGTTTTCTGAGATTAGTTTGTTCAATCAGCTGTTTGCCAGCTGCCTGTCTCCCATAAAAAATGATCTATTTTACCTCAGTTGTTTTCATTTTACAGCCTCCAGCTGCCCTATTAGCCCAGTTCACAAACCAGACGCGCCGACAGTCATTGTGGGTTTGCTCTCTCTGATTTTATGGTATATTTTTGATGTTTTGTTTTCCCAGTTTCAGAGATTGGAACATTTTAGGCTACTTCTCTACTCTGTAAATAAATTATATACTGACAGGAGTTTGGAAACTTAAAGCATATCAATTCACCTCTCCCATGCATGATCAAGGGAAGGAAAGAACAGAAGTTCTTGAACAATAATTTTACCAATATGTCTCCATACATCCAACTTATTGTATAGCCTAGTTGTTACTGTGAACATTGACAATACCACAGTTGTGCTCTTCCAACAGTATCTTTACTCTTGTCACTTCATACTGTAAACAGAGGTCTCTCTCCCTGCTGAACAAAAACAGTATAGACCAGCATAGGCTAGTGACCAACCTTCCCAGTGTCTTCACCGGTGACCAGCGTTCGCCGTGTTTTCACCGGTGACCAGCCTTTGCTGTGTTTTGGAAACTGGTGACGGTAACCCAACAAAACCAGCATGTAGTCACATTATGCTGCCTTGCAAAGTGATGTCTAAATCCTATTGGAATCCAACCTGAGTGGGAATAGAAAAGTGTAGCATAAGATTAAGTAATTAATCAATCAATGTACATGCAAAAATACAGATATTGAAACAAACAATTATAAAAATCTAACTGCTATAGAGCATGCTGGGATATACGATTATGATAGGCTTGATTTTGCTGACCAGCTTGACCATGCCGGACTAGCATACCCTCCCTCCCAGAAAAGGTTACTGAGGGGTTCTTTGTCAGGGGTGAATATGATATTTGTCATCTTTTTTTTGCATATCAAGATATTTACTGCATCACCATGTTTTCCTTTTCTGCCATGAAATGCTACACTTAGTTTTACGGTACACTGGTTGCAGTGAAAGTAAGGTAAACAACAACAAGTTGCACATTTTTACAGCTGAATTAAGGTGTTATTGCTGTAAAAGCACAGTATACTGCTGAATAGTTGGGACTATATGTCATTTGGGATATGACCTCACAACTTTTTGGTTGCTAATGAGTTGAATTACCTGCTACGCCACCAGGTCTGTGGGCATAACAGAGATTGGCCACAGATTTAATGTGAAGAATACATTTCTTGTAAAAGTTGTCCAGAATCAAGTCAATAATTGTCCGATAAACTGATGATAATAATAATAATAATAATAATCCAATGTGTGGCATTTGATGTGAAGTGTACATAAATGCTTTGGGGATTTGAACTTGCAAGCGTTTGGGTACATATGTATTACCAAGAACATAGACTGAACACAAATATAAACGCAACATGCAACAATTTCAAAGATTTTACTGAGTTACAGTTCATAAGGAAATCAGTCAATTGAAATAAATTCATTTGGCCCTAATCTATGGATTCCACATCACTGGGAATACAGATACCTTAAAATAAAATGTAGGGGCATCTCCTCCGCAGAGTTGATCAAGCTGTTGATTGTGGGCGGTGAAATGTTGTCCCAGGACACCCAAGTGCGCAGCGGTCTAAAGCATTGCATCAGAGAGCTAGAGGCGTCACTACAGATCCGGGCACTCTGTTCGCATGTTAACATCAGCAAAACCCTTGCCCACACCATACACTCTGTCTGCCCGGTACAGGTGAAACCGGGATTCATGTGTGAAGAGCACACTTCTCCAGCGTTCCAATGGCAATAGAAGGTGAGCATTTGCCCACTGAAATCGGTTACGATGCCGAACAGCAGTCAGGTCAAGTCCTGGTGAGGACGACAAGCACCAGATGAGCTTCCCTGAGACGGTTTCTGACAGTTGGTGCAAAAAATCCCGCCTGTGAAGAAAACTGGTGTGGAGGTCCTGAGCTGGCGTGGTTACACGTGGTCTGCGGTTGTGAGGCCGGTTGGACATACTGCCAAACTCTCTAAAATGACATTGGAGATGGCTTATGGTAGAGAAATTAACATTAAATTCTCTGGCAAAAGATCTGGTGGACATTCCTGCAGTCAGCATGCCAATTGCACGCTCGCTCAAAACTTGAGAGATCTGTGGCATTGTGTGACAAAACTGTACATTTTAGAGTGACTTTTTATTGTCCCTAGCACAAGTTGCACCTGTGTAATGACCATGCTCTTTAATCAGGATATTGATATGCCACACCTGTCAGGTGGATAGATTATATTGGCAAAGGAGAAACGCTCACTAACAGGGATGTAACTATATTTGTACACCAAATTTGAGAGAAACAAGCTATTTGTGCATACAGAACATTTCTGGGACCTTTTTATTTGAGGTCATGAAACATGGGACCAACACACCTCGACATCATCGTTTTTAAAAGTGCAAGATGTCTCCGGTCTTGCACTTGCTGTTCCTGGTTGATGACAACAAGTTAATTTTGAGATATTGAACATATTGTTTCTTAGATCATATTGTTAGAAAAACAAGTTCGTGGCCACTATAGTCATTTAAAGAAAGGCTATAGGTTCTAAATTAAGTGGTTGATGGTTATGTTGTCAAAGGTTGAACTAGTGCTGCTAGTAGCTAGTAGCTCACCGTACCTTTGCTGAAACAAAGTAGCTCACTGACATCAGGGTCAGTGAACATGACAGCAAACTAACAGTAAGTTATTGAAAATTAAACTAAAACTTCCCAGTGACCAACTTCCATTAACTACTTGAAAACACACAGTAACCTCTTGACAGTC